>NC_056729.1:1549879343-1549934343 GCF_019279795.1 Protopterus annectens | reverse complement strand
TACATAAATATATTTTTCCAGTTTTATTTCTAATATGCATTAGTTGTTTTGTCTGCTTGGCTCAGTGTTGATGTGTGTGATTTAGAAAAGATAAATAACAGCAGAATGTTTTTGGAACTATTTAGGTTTGGAGGATAATAAGCAACAGTCAATGAGTCTGCGGATGATAATAACAGAGAATTATGTTTAATAAAAAAATCAGATTTGAAGATTTACTCACAAGAGAATTCCAGCCAAACAGCAAAAGCATTACGTGTCTGGAATATAAATAGTGCTACTATGGGGAAAAAAATCAGAGTTCATGTTTTTCCCACTGCATTTGCATATTTTTAGGAAAATATGATATTTATTATATCTTGAGAAGGATAGCCTTTGTTATGAATATGATTCAGAATGCTAATTAACAGAAAGGCACCAGAAATTAATTATCCTATCTTTATTCACCAACCGACTTACCTATAACTCCACTACTTTAACCCTATAGCCCATTTGTTCCTTTGGGGCATTTATTTGACATTTAATCAATGTATAACATCATGAATTGGGTGTATTTTTTTGTGAGCCAAAAAAAGATATAGGGTCAGTAACCTAGTCATTTACCATAAAAATAATTTGCTCAAGAAAATAATATGAAGTTGTCTCAAAACCAGAACTGTGGAACTCCATCCAAATAGAGTTAAAGCTGACAGAAAACAATAATTGCTTTAAATGGCTGTTAAAATATAATCTGCATGGCACTTGTTTCTGCTTTTGCTCTAAACCCAGATAATTTCCCATTTAGAAAAAAATACAAGTACTTGTAACAAATCTATAGCTACTCCATACTAAATTCTCACATAATGATTATCACACTTTCCCTTCTGTCTACTACTGTGACTATTTAACTGATTATAATTTTAACTACTTACTCGTACTTAATATTCTGTCTCCCTTATTGTACCATTACTTATTAATATCCCCCCAAATGTCAGTCTTTGTCTTCCCTTGTTTTTCTTTGTAGTTCTGCCTGCTACAGCCTTACACAAATGCACAGGCTAGCCCTTATTTTCTCTTCTTCCTATAGTTAAAACCAAATGATTCAAGGTTAGAATTAATCAACTGTAACAGCTAATTATGTATGCAAAAATGTATATGCAACCAAGATGAAAATATTTACTATATATTGTCTATGTGTATGAATTTTGGAAATTTTCTGTCCGGCTTTGTCTGAAAAAAGGGTAACCGTAAACTTCTCTTCCCTGGAAATTCATATTCATTGAAACAGCATTAAAACTCACATTCAATGAAAATATGTCTTGCCAAAGAAGGATTAAGTTTTACTTTGGGCTGTTTTCAAACCATAGGCTCCTTGCACACATTTTTAGAGCCATGCATACATGTATGTGCTCTTTTATTCACCTTCCTGTTTGTATTAAATTGTATTCCTTGTGTAATACAGCACCACTTGTTAGAACGTGTTTTAAATTTGTACTGTAATTTTAAACATTCTTCTAGTAAGCAATGATACAAAATGTATGAACCAATAATGACAAAACTGCCCATTTCAGAAAATTTCAACCATAAAAGGCCACTTAAACTTCTGCCATTACAATCCACTGATATCAGTCAATAAGCACAATCTCTGTATAAGTAAAAGTCGTCCAAATAATGCCACATTAAAGAGATCTGTAACTAATGAAGAAGTTGCTACTGGCAAACAACTTTACATTTAAGTGTCTTATCTACAAATTCAGTGCCTGTTGCCATTGAATTAATTGCCTATGTTACATTAAAAAAAATTGGTAAGCTGGTAATATTGCAATAGCGAATGACTGACAAACTGAAAACAAGTTCATAGTTAGTAGGTATCTCATACAAATGAGGACACAGTTAGGAGTGCAGAACCCCTATCTCCCCTTAAAATGGACCACATAATCAGCAATCAAATGGGCACTGCAATATCAGCACTCCATCTACATGGTGTGGGAGTAGAATCCAGAACTTTCTGCACCAAAGGCAATTATGCTACTAACACTGTTTTCAAATTCTACAGCACAGACAGTGACTGCCAATTATTAAATAAAACTGTTATATGTACACTGAAAACCAGACTTGGCACAAGTAACAGTAAACTTCTCTTCCCTTGAAACTCACAATTCCATGAAAATGCATTGAAACTCATAATCCCTTGAAAATACACTGAAACTCATTATTCCCTAAAATGTACGTAAACTCAAATTCACAATTCTGTCAGCAGACTGGGAGTTGGAGTAGAAGATTCAGACTCTTGTCTCCACTGATGCTCACAATTCCTTCAGCAGTCCGATAGTTGGTGTACAGGATTCAGGCTCTTGTCTCCACTGATGCTCACAATTCCTTCAGCAGTCTGGTAGTTGGTTCAAGCCTGATAAAATTAATTGACTAACCTACCCTCCTCTATAACTAAGGCATTACATACCATACCTCCATACCTCTCAACCTCTAAGCGCAAGAAATCTGGACAAATCCTAAAATAATTGGGGGGAGGCCGAAAATAGGGAGATATTTTAAATATTCCTCTTTTTAACTTCAAATGTTGGTAGAATAACATGATTTGTGTTAGCATGCATTTTATGAAGGATATGAAGTCTGAAACTCATATAAATGTCATTATTTATTGACTTCAATCCTCAGATATTTGCCAAAAAACACATTTTATGAGAAACAAATCAAAACTTTGAGGCTAAATATGGACAGTTAAGAAGTATGTTTTACACACACACACACACACACACACACACGCACACACGCACACACACACACACACACACACACACTCTGACATGTCCCTTCTTAGTCATACAGCAACACCACACACACACACACACACACACACACACACACACGCACACACACACACACACACACACACACACACACACACACACACACACACACACACACACACGTAATGACTAGTTTAAATTACACACACACATATACATGCATACATGCATACACACACACACACTTTCTCTTTTATACAGAAACAAACAGAATGGCTTGTTTAGATTTTACACACACACACACACACACACACACACACACACACACACACACACACACACACACACACACACACACACGCATTCTCTCTCAACAGAATGGCTAGTTTAAATTATGTGTGCAATTGTGGAATGTGTTTACACCCACGTTGGTATGTGTGCATATATGTGCCATATGCATTGTCCTCCTTAAAGGAGAAGATGCTGTCACTGCAGTGTTTAGAAGTGTTTTTCTTTTTAAATTAATTAACTAAAATATTAATACTGAAGCCACCTGGCCAGTGAACCTCCCCAGCCATGGGGCCCTAGGTGACTGCCTATGTCACCTAGTGCTGGATCCAGCACTGGCAGTAACAGTAGTATTAGTAATAGTACTAGTAGTAGTAATAACAGTAGTAGTAGTAGATGGAGTAATAATTGTAGCAGTAGTAGCAGTAATAGTAGTAGTAGTAATAGTACTAGTAGGTTCATAAGTTGGTACTTGGCTATCGGCCCTAAGGCCTGTGCAAGCCTAGCCATAACAATTCCCTGGGAATTTCTTCCCACAATATTTACTTCTCTGGGCCCCTGTCTAGCAGGGCGACTGACATGATCCCCGGGGTGAATTTCCTATCTCCCATCCAATCATCAAGGTTCCTTTTGAAGAGGGCCAATGAGGTGCTCTGCTTGACATGTATGGGCAGTCTATTCCAGAGTATGGGGAGTCTCTGGGTCAGGAACCTATCCCACCAGCATATTTTGTTCATTGTGATGATAAGATTTAGATCCCTGGAGCGTGTGGCTCTGAGGAATTGGGATTTCTTTAAGTGGAGCATGTCCAACAGCTCAGGGTTTGACATGGCCTTGTATGTTAAGCAGAGATTGCCTCTGAGTAGACGATATGCCACAGAGTAAAGCTGGAGTTTTTTTTAGACGGTCAGCATATGGCATCTTCTTTAGGCCTGTGATTCTTTTAGTGAGGTATTTCTGTGGCCTTTTCAGCTGTTGCAGATGTCTTGTGAGGTACATACCAAATGGGGCATTATACTCTATAATGGGTCTAATGAGGGATGAGTACAGTGGGACAATGACCTCTTTTTTTCTGGATGAAAAGCCCTTAGTGATGAGGTGTGCCACATAGAAGGATTTCCTGACTGTTGTGGCGATGTGGTTATTGAAAGTGAGACCACTGTCCACTTGTGTCCCTAAGTCTCTTATCACACTTTCGATGTTTAGTGTCCTGCCACCTATGTGGTAGTTCATGGGTACATGTTTTTTTCCAAAGCGGATAACTATACATTTCTTGGCATTAAGCTTGAGCCCATGGCTCTGGCACCAAACATCTGTTTCTGTAAGGCCCTTTTGTAGAATATCCACATCATTTGGGGATTCAGTAATGGCTCCCAGTTTGCAGTCATCTGCAAACTTTGTTATCCAGAGTCCCTTAGTGTTGGCTTGTACTTCAGAGAAGTAGATGCCAAACAAGAGTGGTCCCAAGACTGAACCTTGAGGTACTCCACTTGTCACTTGTCTGGAGCTGGATTTACAGTCTGGGTTCTGTCAGTAAGCCAGTTGGCAACCCATCAAGTGACGTAGGGATTTATGCCCAGCTTAGTAAGTTTATCTATGATTCCAGAGTGGGGGATGGTGTCGAAGGAAGTAGGTGTAGCAGTAGTACTATCAGTAGGAGGAGGAGGAGGAGAATTTTAGCAACAGTAGCAGTTGCAGAAACAGTAGTAGTAGGACTAGTAGTTGTACAACAAACAAACAATTGTTTAATGCTAAGGAGCAAATGAATAGATAAAAAATTAGATAACAATAGAAATATAGGATCTTCTCCTAGCATGGTATAGTAAGATAAGTATTAAGATATGCAAAGGATTATCAATAATCACAATGATATCAGCGATGATTCTTCCAAACGTTTCTGGGCTGAAAGACAGGGTAGTAGTTAATGCAAGGCATAATACTATATTTCAAGAAAATCTACCTTAATCATTACCTGTACAAAGAAAATTAACTATAATAACTCAAAACATTGAGACACACACACACACACACACACACACACACACACACACACACACACACACACACACACACACACACACACACACACACACACAAACACAGAGTCAAAAACACAAATCACAGGTTCACTAGCCAGCTTCTGATTAAAGAGAGCTGATATGTTGACTATCCTTGAGGGGAAGAAAACCAATAAAATGAACAGTTTTTTACTCCTATTAGAGATTTAACCAGAAGATTTGTCTGAACTGTGACTGTCCCAGTTGCTTAATAAGCAATGTATTAGAAGTATATAACAGCAGATTTCACAGTGACTGTGTGAAACAGAAGCTTCATAGATAGTTACTAGGCAGGCAGTCCAGGACACTATTAAAACATCTAGTCCAAATTCCTGATTGCCCTAAAGCACTGCCTGGTTAAGTGACTGACTCAAGGTCACAAAGTAGGGAAATGAAGGCTTAAAAAATCAAACCTCACTAACAGCTTAAGGACTGACTCCTCTTTGTTAACTACCAGACTAAACTGCTTAGAAATACATATTTTGTCACTTTAATATGAGCTCTGTCTTATTGAAATAAAACTTCTCAATGGTCTTAAGTTGATATAAGACTCTCTTATTTCTATACTTGTAAGAAGGGCTATGAGCCTTGACAAAGCAATGCATACAGTCAGTATGTGGATGTAGTGGACTGATTTGAGTAACCATTTGAAATGTCAGGACCTGTTATACTGAGTCCTGAAATGTGGAGACTGACTGGCCGAAAGATTGGACTTACATATACTAAATCCAAGATTCCATTTCTTAGAATATTCCTTTTTCTCAGAGGATCTCAGAGTTGGTGTATATATATATATATATATATATATATATATGTTTGGGGTGTGTGTGGGATTACCCCCCCTGCAAAAAGAAGTTTTAAGGAAAAGAGCAATTTTCAAGATTTGTTCTTCTCCTGTGTTTTATGTCTTTTTTTTCCCAGCTTGTTAGAGTGCTGGCATTTCAGTTAGGAGACCTTATTTGCTGTATTGGTAGTCTACATACATAAAAGATAAAATTGCAGGATTACATTACAACTATGAAGCAAACAGGAACAAAATATTTAAAATGTAACAACTGTTGAACATTCATTTATGCAGAGAACCATAAGGTTTAATCTTAGCAGGGCCTCATTTTCTTGAATGAGACTGTTTTCATAGTACGGCCCCATCTAAGTATAGAGCAAAATGTAAACATTTAATACTACTCAATAATGTTATTTTATGGGTAAGAAATATTCTAATTGGTGAAAAGAGAGGAAGCCAGAATGATTGTACACTTAAATTGGGTGACGGTCTGCTAGCAAAGAGGAAATTAATGCAAAAACAGACACTAATACACCATAATGGAGACTTTACACATCATATAAAAGCCAGACATTAAACCAAGATGGTACCTCGCCACATCTCATCCATGCTGTTTTTCAAAAAATATTTTTTCTATATGGAATAAAGGTAGAAAACCTTGAAGTAAAATGAGCTGAACTGATGAATAACAAATCAATACAAACCAAGGAGTCATGCTGAGTAAATGTAGACATCAAGCCTTTTCAGACCATAATAGCTTCTCAGTAATATGCCATTAAATATATCTGTGTGACAGGATTTTCCTAACCCACCATATGGGGTACATTTACAAACCCAGATTAGCTGTCTGTTACTGTCACAAGCATTTATTTTATAAGCATTATTAACTTGCAGTATTGCGGCATTGTTGTGATTTAAGTTATGCCTGAACTCATATACTGTACAACCTGAACAACCATTCTTAAACCTGGAAGAAGCTGACACTTGTGCAGTCACAGAAACCTGTTTCAAAGCTGTGGAGAGCATCCCAGTCATACCAGGTTATTCATCCTATCATACATCCAGACCCCAAACCATGGATAGCTAAGCAAAATGAGGTAGATTTTCAATATATATTAAAGACATACACACCTCCAGGCTGGTCAAACAGTATGACACACAGGAGACAGTCCAGGTGCAGTTAACCATTGAGAATACCCCTATTCAAATCATAGCTAGCTACAGCCCCCAACTTTGACTCAAGATTCCCACTCCACCTATCTGAACCTCTTTGAACCTATCAAGATTCAACCCTTTACCCTGATCCTGGGCGACTTTAATTATCCAACCATAGATTGGAAGAACTACTCGTGCCAAAACATAAATGCCCAGAGATTCCTTGATTTCGTCACTGCAAATGTCTTGGACCAGCTGGTAGAAACCTCCACAAGAGGTGATAATATCTTGGACTAGGTATTAACCAACATGAGTACCTACTGCAGCATCCCTATGGTGTCACCCTCCCTGGTAAGATCTGACCACAAAACGGTCACTTTCGAAGTCACCATCTCCCCCAACCACCGTCCCCCAGCTAAGGTAAAACAAAATAAGTTCTCCAAAGCTGATTACAACCTCCTGAGGGAAGTTATAAACAGCTTCACAGCCCCCTCCCACTCTGTAGGAACTGATATAGATGTCCAAACCTACACCAAAGTACTATACGAGCATTTATATAGCTGCATAGAATCAGGAATACCCAACAGGACAAAATCCTCCTCATCAAGAAAGAGTAAATCTGTCTGGTGGTCATCTGCAATAAATAAATTCTATAATAAAAGGAAAAAACTGCTGTCCAGGACCAAGAAGAAGCAGGTGCCTAATTGGAAGTAATCTCTCGTTAGCCTGAACAAGCAAATAAGAGCACTACTGAAATCCTTCAAAGCAAACTTTGAGTCAAACCGGCCACATCTACTAAAGACACTCATAAGGCCTTCTTCACATATGTCCGTATTCTCAAGGGAAGGACCCAGATCTGCTCAGAACTGGTGGTCACAGGCACCACATATACAAACACAGTAGATATAGCCAACCTGCTGACAGACATGTTCAGCAAAAATTTCACCCCTCTATCCCCCCATCAGTAAATCAGGACATCCCCATCACCTGCCCCCCTCTCCTTATCTGTAGGGAGAAATTCATCACTGCCCTTTCAAAGGCAAAAAATGCAGCCTCCATGAGACCCAATAACATCCCAGGCTGCATCCTATATGAACTCAGGCAGGAACTTCCAGCACCATTAGACACCATATTCAACCAAAGCCTGAGTACCGGCTTTGTCCCAGCTGAGTGGAGGACAACCAGTGTCATCCGTCTGCACAAAGGTGGAGCATCCACTAGTCAACCATTAGCCTAACTAGCCTGATTTGCAAGGCCATGGAACGGATTATCATGGTCCACATTAACAAGGACATTGGCAACCTCCAAATACTCGATCCCACACAGTTTGGTTTCATTAAGGGGAGGTCATGCCTGTTAAATTTGGTCAACTTCTTTGACACAGTCACCAAACCCATGAACGAGGGGAAGACAGTGCACACTGCTACCCTTGACCTGGCCAAAGCCTTCAATACTATTCCCCAGTTGGGTATGATAGATAAACTCTCTCAACTAGGCATCAATCCATATGTTACCAGATGGGCAGCAAACTGGCTCACTGATAGAACCCACCTAGTCAAAATAGGGGAAGCCACCTCAAGCAGTAGACCCTTAATGAGTGGCATAACCCAGGGTCTTGGGGCCGCTGTTGTTTGCGATATACTTTTCTGAAATGCAGACCAAAACCAGTGGGCTATGGGTGACCAAGTTTGTAGATGACTGCAAGCTGGTTGCTGTCATAAATTCTCCTAGTGATGTGGACATCCTCCAAGAGGGTCTCACCCAAACAAATGACTGGTGCCAGAAACATGGCCTCAAACTGAAAGCTAAAAAATGCATCATTATCCCCTTTGGGGAGAGTGACACCCCCACAAATTATCACATTAATAATAAGGTCCTAAACATTAAGAGACCAGTTGGCATAATAGTTAAGGTCTTCACCTCCCATGCACAAGGTACAAGGTTCGATGACCTCCAACCAATGCCTGTTTGGAATTTGCACATTTTCCCTGTGTCTCTGTGGGGTTTTTCCCACATCCAAAAAACATGCTGAGTGTTTCGTCCTGAAACACACCAATGAATGGAGCTGTGGGCAGTAGCATAGACTCTACATGGTGGCCTATAGGGAGAAGAATTCTACATACCAACTGTTTTGGGCATCTACTATGGTGCACAGTTTCCTCTAGATCAGAGAACACAGGTCACAGACTGCACGCTGTGGCAGGGCTAGCCACTCGATGGTGTAAAATATCACTGTAGGTAATTCCGTCATGTTGACTAATGTCGCCAAAATGGGCATGGGTAATTACCAGTGATAAGTGGGTTGAGGACCTGGCCTACTTTGACCTACACCAGGGACCCTTGCTAATGGTAGGAGGGGTATATGTGCCTCTACTGACTAGTGTGTGTTCACCATAAAGCCCAGCAGCCCTGGGTCAATATGCTACTGGCTGGCTGGTGTCTAGTTGCCCATCCTGGATAGCTCTGTTGCACAAAAGCTGGACACAAAACAAACCAACCTGTCAAATATGAGCTGAGAATTGCTATGCTTAATGTAGTTCCACTGACAGGATGCAGATTGGAAGTGGATGACATGATGATACGTAGTAGACTGGACATCCTATGTATCCAAGAGATGAGATTGAAGGGCAGTGCAGCAAAGCCACTTGGCTTGGGATCCAGACTCTACAACTTAGGAGGGGGACAGACTAGAAATGGTGTAGGAATTGTGATGAGAGAGAGGCTTCAGAGGTCAGTGCGGGATATTATCAGAATTAATGAGAGACTCATGGCAATCATACTCCAGTGTAATGATAGGGCAGTATTCATAATCTCAGCCTATGCCCCACAGCAGGGTTGTGATAGTGAGGAAAAGAGTGCATTCAGACAGCAGTTGCATGACCTACTACATAAAACAGGACAATATGAATTGGTGTTGATAATGGGTGACTTGAATTCACATATTGGGACAAACAGAACAGGATATGAAGACTGCCTGGATTCACATGGGGGGCAACAGGAATAAAGAAGGAGAAGCCATTCTAGACATCTATCTGGCTAATGGCTTGATATTAGCCAAAATATCGTTGAAAAAGAGAGGCAAGCACAAGATCACATACAAGAGTAGCCAACATGCAACTCAGGCAGACTTCCTCCTAGTAAGGAAAAGGCACTGGAGTAGAATCCATGACTGCAAAGTCATCCCTAGTGAAACAGTCGGCCCACAGCATAAACCACTAGTTGCCACAATCAGCTGCAAACAGTGGTCAGACAAGGTGCTAAGGTCAGCAGAGACCAGGCTGAAGACCTGAAAGTTGACTGGAGAGAAAGTACAACAGTTCAAGGAATTACTCAGGGCTCTAGCACCCCATGAAAAGGAGGAAATATGTGGAGTTGAACAAGAATGGCAGCACCTAAAAACAGCATGTGTTAGGACTATAGAAAAGATATGTGGCCGAGCCGGGTATGGAAATAAGGTGCATAAGGAAAGCTGGTGGTGGAATGCAAAAGTCCAGGAAGTCATCTATAGAAAGAAGTAGTGCAGGAAGAAGTGGGAGATAGAAAAGACTGACCAGGCTAGGAAGGACTACTGGTTTGCCTAACAAAGAAACCAAGAAAGAAGTTGCAATAGCAAAGAATAGGGCATTGGAGGCACTCTACCAACTTCTGGAAAGTGACTCAGTAAGTGGCACAGAGAAACTATATCAGGTTGCAAGGCAAAGACAGAAAGATAAAGAACATAGTCCAGACACCCTTCATAATGGATGTCAGCAACAACCTGCTCACCAGTCCACAGGACATCAAAGGCAGATGGAAGAAGTATTTCCAGCAGCTTCTGAATGAAGAAAACTCCACAGAAGCTGTACTGCCCTAGAAACAGCCTACAATGAGTGTAGAAGAGAATCCCACCCTAGAAGAAGTAAAAACAGCACTAAAGAAAAAGAAGTCAGGGAAAGCAGCAGGCTCAGATGAGGTCACAGCAGATGTGATAAAGATGCTGGGTGAGATAGGGGAGAAATGGCTCCTGAGGGACCTAATACCAGTGTGGAGAAAGGTGTATCCCAAATGATTGCAGAATAAGCATACTCATGCCAGTGTACAATAACAAAGGGGACATCCACAACTATGTGCAATACAGAGGCATCAAACTCCTATCACATTGCATGAAAATTCTGGAGAGGGTGATTGATAAACGGATACACAGAGCAGTAGAATGTAAGATGGGAGATGAGCATTTTGGATGCAGATTAGGATGCAGCACAAATGACCTGATGTTTTCAGTGAGACAGATACTTGAGAAGAAGCTAGAGATGAGGAGAGAGTCCAACTGGGCATTCTAGACTTGGAGAAAGCATATGACAACGTCCCAAAAAAGCTGATCAGGGCAGTACTGTGGTGGTTTGAAGTCCCAGAAACATTGGTAGAATTAGTGCAGGCTATGTACAAGGACCCAGTGACTCAAGTACGAACAGTGTTCGACTTCATAGAGGGGTTTCCAGTGGGAGTGGGTGTACATCAGGGTTCAGCTCTGAGCCCACTGCTGTTCATACTGGTGATGGACTACATTAGCAAACAGGTCAGAGCAGGGAGATCAACAAAGTTCCTGTTTGCAGATGATGTGGCATTACAGGCAGACTCCGAGCTAGAACTTCAGCAAATGATAGGAGAATGGAATGCCAAACTAAAGGCACATGAGATGAATTAAGCACAGATAAGACAGTGGTAATGGCAGCAAATTAGGGAAATCAGAAGAAGCTGAAAATAGAGATAGAAAGGAAGACAGTGGAAGAGGTAAACAGCTTCAAGTATCTGGGAGGGGTGGTTGAGGAGAAGGGAAGTCTGAATTGACAAGTAAAAGCTAGAATCAGAGGGGCTGCAGCCAACTGGCATAGAGTGTCAGGTGTAGTCTATGACAGAAAAATGCCAAAGAAGCTGATAAATAAGGCATACAAGATGGTGGTGCAACCAGTACTACTGTACGGTACAGAAACCTGGGCAGTAAAGGTAGAACAGTTAAAAAATCTAGAGGTGATGGAAATGAAGTGCCTGAGGAGGGTGGTAGGATACTCACTGTGGAACAGAAGAGGAAATGAGGACATAAAAGCAGAAGCCAAAGTAGCTCCAATTGCAGAAAAGATCAAAGTGAAAGATTATGGTGGTTTGGACACATTGCGGCCTCCGGAATTACTATTTAACTGTAGCCTCCAAACAGGCTTCATGCCTCATGAATGGAGAAAGGCAGCAGTCATCTCTCTGCACAAAGGTGGGCCATCTACAGACCCTGAAAACTACAGACCCATAAGTCTAACTAGTTTTATATGTAAAGCTAAGGAAAGCATTATCATACAGAAGATCAATAGAGATATAGTAAACCTCCAGACACTGGACCCAACTCAGTTTGGTTTCGTCAAGGGCAGATTATGCCTACTCAACCTGGTGGACTTCTTTGACAAGGTCACCAAAGCAATGGATAAGGGCAAAGTCATTCACACTGCCTACCTTGACCTGGCCAAGGCATTTGACACAATATCCCACTCCGCCATTGTTGACAAGCTCAAGAGGTTAGTTACAAACCCGTATGTCACCTGGTGGATAGCCAACTGGCTCACAGACTTCTTGCAGATTCTTTCATAACCCCTATGATTCCAGAGATATGAACATTTGTTTGAAATGTGAGGACATAACTTGATTCTGTCAAAAGGCCTACACTCCACTCATTGGAAGTTGCAGTGCAAATTTCCTGAGCTCCATTGGAGTGAATGAGTTAAAGGGTTAGTCAGCGGAATAATTAACTAGCTAACTGGAGGCTTGATTTGGTTTGCAGCTGTTTAAGTGACATAAAGATTTGAGAATCCATTAAGCTATGCTATTGACAATTCACATGTTCAAGTGAGGAGAAAAAGTACCATTCTTACCTAGATCAAAATACAAGGTTAAACAGAGCTAGAGAGAGAGAGAGAAAAAAAATATGGTGAAAGAAATACATTCTGCACAATGTGGACATGTGGACTTGCACTGCTATTGTTCCATGGTGATAAATATCCTTAAAAGTTAAGAAAGAAAATGCATTGGAAAATGGTATCAACCCTCCAGTTTGTTTTAAATTAGCTCTAGTCAGTTACTATTCCTATGTATGCTGTTAAGTACAGGAGTGCTGTGACCCTGACATTGTTATGTAGGCATTCTAAAGACAGAACATCTGTGGTATCTAACCAAGTTCACTACAAAAAGCATTGGATTTGATAATGGTACTTATGTACTTACTATAGGATCTGGTGGAACACAGACTACTGTTTATACTACATATTTATTTATTATTTATTTTATTTTATTTTACATTTATTAACTGGGGGTGTCTGACTGAGCCGAAAAGGGCCTTTTTCATCAGAGGCCCGGGGAGAAAAGCTCCACAAAGAAAAATTGCAGACAAATTTAATTACTTAGACATGATCAGTATAAACACAAATTACAGGAGACATGTTTTTACAGTGGTATGTAGCACATAAACAGTTACAGTGGAGAAAACTAACAAAAAAATATTAATTTTAAAAATAAAGGTAATTAATAGATTTGTGCTGTACATCTGAAATTTGGAACATAGGTAGAATACATACATAGTACACAGGTACAGTACATACATTGTAGATTAGCCAGTGTTTGTGAGTAAGACTGAAAACTATTATCAAGTGCTCTAGATTTTGTATGTATGTGTTATCCGCTTTCACTAGCCTGGGGAGCAATCATGGCACTGCCAACTTTCCTTGAGATGTTGCCTGATGAGGTCTTTAAAGGACGCTTTGGATGATGTGTTTTGAATACTTGTAGGGACAGAGTTCCATTTTTTAGCCACTGAACTACTATATAGTGCAACTCCAAAGCTATTGTAGCTGTTGGTGACTTCTAGTAGTAGTTTGCTTGATGATCTAAGAGGCCTTTTGACTGAGTGATGTTGTACTAGGTTTTTGAGGGCAGGACACTTATTGGGGAGGTAATAGATAGAATGACAGAGGCAGAGCTGATTGTAGGTTAGGAGGTTGGGCAGTTCAAGCCAGTGGAGCTGTCTCAAAGCAGTACAGTGATGAGTTCTATATGAGCAATTTGCAGCAAAGCGGGCAATTCTGTTATAGCATGCTTCCATTTTGCTTAGTTCAGTTTTGTTGATATTAGTCAGAATGGGAGATGCATAGAGTAGGGTGGATAGAAGTTGGGAGCGAGCAATGGCTGATCTTGTGTTGTTGGTAAGAAATGGTTTGATAAGGTAGAGCGACCCCAGTTTGGCATGTACTTTTTTAATAGTTAAGTTGAGATGACTATCACATTTTAGGTGGGAGTCTATGGTTATTCCCAATAGCTTCGCCTGTGCCACTGGAGCAATTGGAGTAGCATTAGTGGATTAGATAGTGAATTGACTGTTAGTGTTTTTGTTAGAACTGGTTATAATCATAAGGTGAGTTTTCTTTGGATTGAGGATAAGCTGGGCTTTGGTAAGGTAGTTTTCAACATCAGAGAATGCTAGCTGAGTTGTTTACAGGAGGGTGGGAATGTTTTGTGCAGCACAGATTAAGGTAGTGTCATCTGCATACTGAATTATAGATGCATGCTGTGTGGAGGTATGGAGGTCATTTGTGAATAGTAGTGGTCCTAAGATAGAACCCTGTGGGACTCCTATAGTTATGGGCAGCTGAGGAGAGAGAGAATTTTTCCATTTCACAGCTTGGTACCTGTCAGTTAAGTAGCTTTGGAACCAGGTAAGAGTGGAATTTGATAGATGATATTGGTTTAGTTTGTTTAGCAGGATTTGGTGTGAGACTGTGTCAAATGCTTTGGACATATCCAAAAAAAAACATAATGGTAGGGTAAGATATTTATTTATTTCCTTTGATAACAGGGATAATCCAACTGAATCAAAGCCCATTCCCATTGGATGCCCTGGCAGAAAAGCTTCAAGAAGAACAGGCACTATAAACTGGATATTCATTTTGTGAACTTGAAAGTACTGCAAAAATGAAAGATCCAGAGCTATCTGGTTTGCAAAGTACTGCTTATTTGGGTCTATGTCAGATGATCAACATTTTGGAAACTCACAATAAATATCGAAGAGACCACATGATCAAGTTTCCAAAAACCTGAACATCAAAAAAAAAACTTTTTACGTTTTTGTAGGGAAGCAAGCCCCCTGCACCCCACACAGCCCCTGTAAATTATATATACCAACTCAGAGATTGCACTGCAGTGAAGAAAAGGATACATTTCTTGATCCTTGCTGTAATGCGATCTCCATTCAAAAGCTTTGAGTTTTCAAAAACTCAATCATATGGTCTCGACCATATGGAGTTCAAGTTTTTGAAAACTCGATCAACTGATAGGGACCTATTTATTTACAATAAGAATAATTCAGCTGAGTAGCATTTCATTTACTGTATAGCAGGATACCTATGTTTGTAATGGAACAGAATTTTGAGATGCAAAAAAAAATGTTGAGAGAGAGTCCATTTTAGAATTAGCACTTAAGTTTTCTCAGCATTAAGAATGATGTATGAAAAAGCAGATAATTGCACCAGAACATTACAAAGGTATGGGACAGCAATAACAGGGTTAGTTAAACATAACCAAATATGATTGGCATTTATGAGACAGCTGTGATCAGTATTCTGATTTTCTTTTAAAACTGTTAACTGATGGATAGATTGCATTAGCAGTTCAGTGGCCAAATCAAATGTAACAGAAGGCAAAAGGTAGCTTGGTTCATCATCTCCCCTGGCAAGAGATAAAGGGGATGAAAGTTGATTAAATAGTTTGACTGCTGCCAAACTGTTACAAGAGTGTTTTTGTAACATATAATAAGGAAGCCTGTATTTATTAATGCAGACCACAGGTATTGCCAAGGCAAATAGTGTAATGCCTTTTTGGCACTTAGAAAGTGTTACACACAAGGTTGTCTTGGCTGCTTTTGTTGACAAAAGTAAAAAACCCAGCTCAAATTATCATGAGTCTGATGCCCTGGTGTGAAACCAGAGTCAGCTGTCTGAATAGCTGTGGGAAGAAAATAATGTATTTTGTTAACATAACTAAGCTAAAAAGGGTTTGTAGCCTGTTATATCATGTAGAAATGAAATAGGATAAAATTACCTCAGTGTGCAAGATTTTCTGGAACTATAATGCTATGTACTTTCAGTGCATTAGACTTTCCTGTTTCTTCTGTTTGTGTCGGAAATTAAAGTAGTCTTTAACTGACACTTACCTATCATATTTCTTAGGCAGGGTGACTGTTTCTTAAGCAGACTGACTGGACCAGGTGGCTTAGATGGTTTAATGTCTCACTATGAATGCCAATTTATTTAGTGTAACCGAAGCTAGCAAGTAGCTCTGAAATTTATGGCAGATTTTGAACTGCTGGGTTAATAAACAAGTGAATATGATGCTGTATGTGTATGACGAGTGACATAAATTACCTAACACCATTTTTGTTTATTAAAGATATTATAAAGACGAGCTTCTGGAAAGTCTGAGTGAAAAACTACTGACTGACTTACACACTTTAGCTGCTAGCAATCAAGGCTGAAGGGATCCAGTTGTACAATATACACGTGCCTTTCATATACAGTCTATTTGTGTAAAAGACCAACAAAGACCACTTTGTATTTACAATCCAGAAAGAAGAAAATGTCAGTAGAGACATTGCTATATACGTTATTTGTTTATTCTGAGAGATGTGTGTCTTAAGCCAGCTGTGAATCTATTAACATTGTGTTATCTGCAGTAATTGGGGGTCAGTACTTCACATAAGTAAATACAAACCTCATTGGGCTATTAATGCTTTCAGTTCGCTGCCCATGTCAAGCAGCTGGTCAGTGCAACCTTGATATGAATAGATAAAGTAAGTTGATTTATGTACCCATGCTGGAAAGAAAATGTTCGAACACTTTCATAGCAGGTAATTTTCCCATTATGACAGCAAAATGATTACTATGTTGAGGACCATCTTGAGAAAGAATGTGAGGAAATGCTGTGAAGCTGAAATCTGTTTACATAGCGCCTTTTGTGATATCAGCAGACATATGATGCAAATATTTTGCCAATTGCTCTCTGCAAGCATATAGGAGATGGAAAGGTTAGAAATAGTTAAACGTTCCACACACAGACAGACTCTCACTGTAACCATTCATAGTTGTTTATCTGTTACAAAGACCAATGAACATGCTCCATTTTGATGAGTAAAACTGCAGATGTTTTCTATTTGCCTTGTTTAAAAAGCAGATTCGCTCAGCTGGTGAACACTTTAATCGATTTCACTTCCATCACATTAGTCTGTCATCATATGGCAAATTTGCGGATCATTAGGCTATGGAGGGGCTCTCTCAAAACCTGCTCATTATAAGATTCAATAATATAATCTAAAATGCTGTAATGTTAATAACAAATCTGTAGCATACCAACGATCAAGAAAGTACAAAAAGTCATGTCACGTTTTCAAGATAGCCATATGAAATACACATTACCTTGTTATGTTAGATATTAAATGAAAACAAAAACAGAATACCCGGTATAGATCACAAGCATTAACATTGTATACAAATATGTGGTATGCTTTCAAGCTGGAGGAGTTAAGGTTCTTAATACCTATCAGCTGTTGAGAGCATGCAGGCATGCAGTGGGCCATAACATGCCCACGTGGATTAGAAAAATCACTCCTTTCCCCTATAATCTGCTAAATAAAGTTTTGATCTTTGGCTATTTTTGGCCTAATGATGATACTTTTGCTAGCATAACAGGAATTTCTTGCCTTTTCCTATCTGACTGGTGACAACTACCTAACGTTGTAGGTTTTGAAATTAGGTAACTTTCAGGCTGCCAAAGGGATTTTACATAACATGCCCATCTCAAGCAAGAATTACTACTACAGCAGTGCTGTGGATAGTTTAGATCACTGTTTGTGGCATTTCACCCCTGCTGTCTGTCAGCTTTCATCCCCTTGCAGAGAATTTGCTCATTTATTCCCTTTCACTATGGTCAGTGACAACTGACAGGAGTTGTTATTTAGTCAAGCATTAGAGGAGGTTTGTATTTTTATTTTTTTCCTAGACTATAACTCTGCACACACAGCTGGCACTGGGGAATGAAGCGCAATGAGCCATTCACTGACAACATCCACTCACTTTTGCAAGGGATGTTCTTTCCAATGGCCCCTCCCCTTCCGTTTACAGCATGCATTTTGGTGTTGTCTGCCTCTGTCAGGGAGCTCACACTGTCCTGTGTGCCTTCAAGTGCACAGGAACCCCTCCCACTTTCAGGAAGAGGCAAGCATGACATGGCCCTTCAAACTTCCATTTCTCATTTTTTGGATGTACCTAGCTGAACAGCAGTTGCTTGGGTCACTGTAAGGGCTCCATCCTTTTGGCCATGCAGCCAGGCTAGTTTATAATGTTGTCAATGTGCACCAAAATAAGAGTGACACCTGCCCCAGCTTAACAACATGGCAGACAAAGCAGATATGAGCCACAAGAATTTTCTGTTGAGTTATACACTAAAAGGAATAGTTTCCTTATTTAATACTTTAACAAACAAAAGCATTGAGGCCTGCCTTCATTTCCAAGTTGCTGCTGAATTTACAACCCAAGGCTAGTCCATGAAATTCCATAGCAGAAGGTAACTGAAGGAACATCAGTAGCTCAAATCCATGACAGCTATACTTGCAATATCAAGAGACAAGGTAGAAAATCAGATGAGGGAATCTCAAAGAAGACGTAGGTGAGAGTGGACCTACTTGGGAGTGAACATCAACACCACTTCAAAGCAAGCACATCGCTAAGCAGTTTAGATGACTGGCACATCTTTGCAATGTGGCATTCAGCAAACTGTCATACAGACACTGGAACGGTACGCAGGCTGTGCTGACAAGACATCGCAGGTGAGCACTTAATGGGAGAAATGCATGCTGTGAGGCAGCAAAACTAATTGTTGCTCTGTACTGAATAAACACAACCACTCAAAATGCTAAAAATAAGCATACATAAACTCAGAGCTCTATATCAGTGGTGAAAGGTCATTAAATAAGGATAACAAAAGGTGGAAATTCTTTACATAATGTGCAGATGATTTAATTATTAACTTTGTCATATAGCTTCATTACACTCATTGAAGGTAAAGGCAAAACTGCTTTCATACACTGTAGAAATGGTGTATGTGTCTCTGACTCAACAGGTAGCATTCTCACCTTTGATGATAAACTATAAGGTTCAATGTTCTGTTTAGGTTGAATTATTTTAGGTTTCTATCTTGCTTGGATCAGAAGATTGTAGGTATAATCCTTGCCATGTTAATCTGAAAAAAAACAGTCATTTAAAAATGGTCATTAGTGCAGAGAATTAAGGATATGAGCAGTTTCAAATAGTTCAGGGTTTCATTCCCTCAGCCTCCATTTTTTCATTCCTTATTATGACCATCATTATGGGATAGCTCAGTGACACAATGGATAGTGTTGTTGCCTCACAGCAGGAGGTTCCCCAGTTTGATTCTTGGCTGTGGTACCTTCTGTGTGGAGTCTGCATGCCCTCCCTGTGCTTGTGTGGGTTTCCTCCAGGTGCTCCAGTTTCCTTTCCACATAGGTGGATTGGATACTCTAAATTGACCATAGGTGTAAGTGTGCATGTGAGTGCGTGGTGTTAAGGAACTACTGCGGCAGAGCTAGCCATCTGGAAATCTAAACTTTGGCTCTAGATGATTGTCACTGTTGAAGTAACATCCTGACCCCATGTGCAAAAATGGGGAAAAAGGGGGTGTGGATGGATGGATAGATTAAGGTCATCATTAGATATAACACACCTTTCAGCATATAGCTCTCTAAGTACCTAAACCAGCTTGACAGACCTTAGTGTTTCATCAACAAAAAGATCTCAGGTCTCAGTACTCTTATCTATTCTGATAGACTAAAAGCCCCAATCTTATACTCAGTGTCATGCAGACTCCTGAGTGATGATGTCTGTTTAGCCTTGCATCCTTTACCTAGATAGAACCAGAAGTATAGGCAGCACCTTTTCTAAAGATCTAAACCTACACGCTCAAGTCAATAACACTGGATGGCATTATATAACTCGACTCATCCCCCATTCTGGAATAGTCAGCCTTTACCTGTCAAACACAGTGCTTCTCTTCTCTGGATGACTAAATGAGTGATTGCAAAGTTTCACAGAGGATATGTGTGGAAAGTCTACTTAAAACTGTTAGTCTCATACAGTATTGGGTGATGTGGCTGAGCTTCGTGAAGGTCACCCTTGGCAAGAATAACCTATATAAACTGTAAACTGACCAGTCCTGCATTACACATCAACACTAGCAAGACTAAATTATTATTATTATTGTTATTATCATCATTATAAATATTAATATTAATATTATTAGCATTTGTTTTTCCAAGAAAGTCAGAATTTGCAGATGCCCAGGGGAAAAAAGCTGCACAGTTAACAAACATTACAAGATGTCATACAATACAGTGCAAAACAGCAAATGTTAAATATCACATACAAGATACAAAAATTATTATATAAAAGAAAAAAATCAGACAAGAGATGCATCCTTGATATTATATTCCACAGACTTATATTTTGGTTTTACTAAGTAGCAGTGACAATAATAAGAACTTGGATTAGGTTAATAGACTGGTGCAATAAAATATGTGTAGGGCATTGTTACTAGATAGAAGATTGTTTGGTAAGAGTTTCTAGGTGTGGCTAAGGTACGGATCTTCAGATGAAAGCCCAGGGGCTGAGATTATATAAGAAGACCAAAAGGGTGCTATAGATGGATAGAGTCATAGCAATGTTTAGTCAGGAGAAGAGTGGGAGGAGCATAGTTTGGAATACAAGAGGTGATTCCTAAGGTTTGCCTTGAAGTAACACGACTGCATTGTTCTGATTCTTACCAAATTCACTTTGTGTCACTTAAAGGTATAGCTGAATGTATTCTAGCATGTTCAAGAATGCTTGGTCTTGCAGTTAGTGCAGAGGGTTAAAGTTATGAACTGTTAATGAGGCGGTTCTAGTTCTCCAAGATTTGATTCCCTTAACTTTCATTTTCTCACTGCACGAGTAAATCCCTTAATCAGGCAGAGCTCTGGGTATTTTTGGAAAAGGGACAGTTTCTTCAATAGTCTCCTTGACTGAATGCTTAGCAACTATTTATGACAAAGTCAAAACTCATGCTATGTTCCAAAGATGATAAAAATCAGATCAATACTTGAGAAACTATTGATTAACACACTTCTCAACAGTCTTGGACATAAGAGACAGCAAAGCTATTGCAAAATAACTGGCCTCCTGAAATTGTCCATCCATATGGAGAAATAACGAGTGTTCGTTTCCAAATCAACACAACTTTTCCCTGCTATATAGACTATTTGATGACTAAATTGACAGGGTGAGAGATAAGCTTATAAGGAATTTATGGCTATTTCCAGAGGACTGTCAAGGAAGCTGAATCAGATTTCAGTATTCTTAAAACCTAGGAGCGTGCCTATTTCAAATTTTCCATTGTTAATTGTTCATATATATTACATTCATCAGTTTTCTTGTTGCCTTTGCAATGGCTTAAAATGATAAAGAGATAGATTAGTTCATTTAGCTGATACCAAGCAAACCAAAATTAAAAAAGATAAGTAAAATTAAAACCTTTATGAAGTGGATGGAGATTTTTGGCAGCTTTTTGGAATCTTGATGATGACATTTAATGCAATGTCATCACATTGAAATATTTGACATAAGGGAGTGCTTTTCAAAATCCTGTTCCCTAAGGCTCTTAATAGTGAATTGATGAAGTATTTAATTGTATTTTTATTGGCTTATATGTTTCCCTTCATTATTTCAATAGATGTGAAAGAGTTGAAAATTTAGAACCTTGCAAAGGTACACATTGCCAATATGCTAATTCTTTATGAATTATTTAATAAATGAGAGGCTTTAAAATGGCATTTAGTGACCATTTTGTGTTTAATATAGTGCTGGAGGACTATATATGTTGCTCAGGTGAACATCTGACCAATGTCAGCAACTGTACTGAGGACAGAGCATGTCTATGACACTTACCTGGTAGTAGCATGTGGTTCTTTGGTACCTGCTCTATAAATGGTATTATCAGGATGCAACATAATTGCCACTGCAGTTCAATGAGACAGTTGTTCATCATTCCACTGTGTTTTAGCACTCACAGTACTGCTGTCCTGTTATAAATAACTGTGGCCAGCCACCCAGCCACATTAATTGCTGCCCTATTCTAATTCTGTGACTCATTAGTGTGAGCTCCAGAATTTCAAACAAAAAGTCTAAATAAAAATACAGAACAACAGATGATGAATATTGCTGTAAATTTTCTTTGTTTGTTCTGGGGGAGCAAGCTCCCTGTACCCTCCCAATATATATTTACAAACTCTGAATTGCATTACCCCAGAGAAAAGGAAATAATTTGAGAAACTGCATTCTCAGACTTAATATAGGTTAAGTCCACATTTTTGGCCATTCAGTCTTCCTTTTCCAAGACTCTCAGTAGCAAGTCTCAGAACATCAAATGGTTCCCAATTAATTTTGTACAATAAGCTATGAGTGTGCTACACGTGTACTTCTCTAGTCATGCAACTTAGAGCAGTACAAGAAAACTGCAACAGTTAGTATGTAGTATTTGAAGACATGCATTTGCTGTTATGCATGCTATTCACATAATATTACAGTACTTGTTACTCATGCATCTTCTCTGAATGCTGTTATTTTGAATTGGTATGTAAATCAGAGGCACGGCATTCGAAACTTTCATTATTCCAATGCTGAAACTGAAATGCAGAGGTCAGAATTCATTTTTTTCACTATCAAGAACTAATAAGAAATGGGTGACACATGAATCAACACTGTTATGAGCTTGATATTCCACATACCTATCTGGAGTTCCAAATTATTTTAATGAAATAATAAATTAGCTATCTTCTACAGTCAACTGATAGTTTGAGAAGTTATTTTTTGCATTGTGAAGTACCTTCTTGACTTTTCTTCTGCATCCTCTTTATCAACTCAGTGTTACAGGTTTGTGGATGCTATACTAGAAGTTTGACAACTTAAAGACAAACCTTCGCTTAACCTTAAGCTTCTTACTGCATAAAGAAGAACACGTTCTGTTTTTGGGGTTGTCTGATCTTGTTAAAGGCATCTAATAATAAAAGATAGCCCACTTTACTGAGACATCCCAAGCCAGAATTTTTTTTTTTTTAATTTATTTAACATTTGTTGACCGGGAAAGTCCGACTAGGTTCCATAGATCCTGTTTTCAGCAGAGGCCTGGGGAGAAATGCTCCAGAAGCATGTCTTTAGAATGTGGGAGGAAACCCACGCGAATGCAGGGAGAACATGCAAACTCCACACAGAAAGCACCCCAGCCGAGAATCGAACCGGAGAACCTCTTGCTGTGAGGCGACAGCATTAACCGCTGCACCACTGCGCTGCCCGAATTAATGTGAATAACATAAGCTTCAAATATGACTTTACAGCCATACACTCAGCATTACAATTTTATTGAAAAGGAATGTAACAGCAAAGCATGCCAGGAAGATTGTCATTGTAAACTTAATTTAATTGAAATAAGAGTCCGCTATCACTTACTGCTTCCACTCTGCTGCCTTAGAAACAGGCAATTAATGTTACTGATGGGTTTTTTCCAGGTGCTCCGGTTTCCGCCCACATCCCAAAGATATGCTGTAGGTGGATTGGACACTTTAAACTGGCCCTAGGCGTGAGTGCGTGTATGTGTGTGCCTTCCGTGGAAGGTTGGGCACCAGGCTGGCAACTCGATACCGTAAAACTCTACTGCCAATCATGAGTGGACAGGTGATCCCCTGGTGAGAGTGGAGGTAATAGTTGCAGTTCAGGAAAGATAAACACTATTGGCTAGTACTTTAGTTGTTTACAGTTTTCATTTTCCTCTATTACTGATATTACATGAGCACTCAGTCATTATCATATCATACATAACTATAAGACCCCCCTGTATGTCCTCCTAGCTCATACCTCTCACCTAGCTAGTAGCCCATACCTCCCAAATAACTATTATAGAGTCTATATGTATTAAGCCAAACACCTTTCTCCTAGGAGACCTCAACTACCCCTCTATAAACTGGGAGGTGTATACATCTTCAAACATGTATGCCAAGAGATTTTTGGACTTCATCCATTTAAACACACTGGACCAGATAGTCCACATCTCAGCCAGAGGCAATAAAATCCACCAATTGTAACTTCCTCCTGGTCAAATCAGACCACAAGTCACATTCACCATATGATTGAAGACTGAAGCACCTAAAAAAAGTATTCAGAGATTATAGGAGGAATACTATTCTAAAATCTGGCTAAGTTCAAAAGCCTCTTCCATCTTGATGACAGGCAAATGCTGTCCCCAGCTCTGGATTATTCATACTGGTCCTATCTCTGAACCAGCTGCAATCCATTGAGTTATGTAGGGATTTATGCATAGTTTGGTGAGTTTGCCAACAATACCTGAATGGGGTATTGTATTAAATGCCTTAGGCAGGTCAAGGTAGGTAGTCTGCACCATTTTCCCCTCATCCATTGCCTTGATGACCCTCTCGATGTCTACTAGGTTAAGTAGGCACAACCTACTTTGACAAAACCAAACTGGGATGGGACCAGAATCTGTAAGTTGACAATGTCTTTGTTGATCATTTCCATGATTAATTTCATGGCTTTGTATATTAGACAAGTCAGACTAATGATCTTTAATTTCTGGGGTCGGTGTTGGTCCACCATTTTAAAGTGGGATAACCATTGCAGTCTTTTATTCACATGGTATGTAGCCTGTTTTGAGGCTGTGGTTGAGAAGTTATTCAAGTGGTTCTGATAGATCATGTTTCAAGCTATTTAGGAGGCAACCTGGGATACTGTCTGGGCCCACTTAAGCTATTTTTGGCCTTCATGAGTGCCGCCATGATGTGATCCCTGCTAATAGTTGGGGAGGGAGTTCTGCTAGTAGGTATTTCATGGGTCATGGCATGTGGTGAGATAGAGGTGACGTTAGAGCTGGATTTGTCAGATAGCATATTCACTATGTGACTCTGCTCAGTGAACGTGGTGCCATTTGCCACCAGTTCAGCACACTGGTGTGTGGTACCTTTAAGGGTTCAGACATAGAAGGCCTTGTGGTGGTCTTTAGCCTGATTGGCTATTTTGATCCTGTAATTGGCCTTATTGGAGTTACTTAGCCCTCTTAGATTCCTGTTTAATTTAATTAGTGTCTTGTCATTATGAGAGTTGCTCTTTCTGATTTTGGCCATTACTTTTTTCTTTTTGTTATATGACCTGTGAAGGTTAATATTCTACCAATGTGTTTTGTTTTTGGGGTTTGTTTTGAGATTACTTCTGGTAAGTACAGTTGTCTGTATGCAGCCATTTGCAAGGTTGCACAGGGTTTCTGTGAGCAATTCTACATAGTTTGCTGTGAACTTGGGGTTTGGAGAGGCATTGAATTTTGAGAACTTGTCACTTAATAGTATGTAGTTTGCTTTATAGTGGTTCCTAACTATTTCAGATTTTGCAGGGTTTTCCAGTTTGATTTTTATTTTGAATGATTTTCACACTGAGGTAATTGGCTCAAGGGCTCTGAGCTAACTAATCTGTGATATATAACATTAAGCATGCACCATGCACCATGCACCAAAGTGTTCCATCAAAATTAAATCTAAACCCGCTCCATGGCTTACAAAGGAAACCAGGCAAAAAATTCAACACAGAAATAAAATCTGGGCACAGTGGAGAACAACTAAAACCCCCATAGACCAACAACAATTCAGGCGAAAAAGAAACAAGACAAAAAAAGCTGTACTTGAAGATAAAAAAAACTTTTACTGCAACCTCCAACAGAACAACCAAAAGAATCCACAAAAGTTCTGGGCTAGCATAAACAGACTACTTAGACCAGGCCAATCCACAACACCATCCCCTATAGGAGCAAATCCCAACAATCCAAAGCAAACTGCTAATGCTTTTAATACCTTCTTCACAGACACCATCCAAACACTTGCTAAACAACTAACAGCCGATAGCTCTACCCTTCCAATCTTAACTACTAACTCTCTTCCAACTCTAAACCTGCTACCTGTCCCAACTTCTCTCATCTGCAACCTTTTATACAAGCTAAAACCTACTACCCCGTTAGCTGACCAGCTACCAGCTACCAGCTGAATATCTGCAAAAGGCAGCCAAAGCCATAGCATATCCTGTATCACTGTTGATAAACAGAAACATACAACAAATCATTATTCCCACCATCTGGAAAGTCTCCCACATTATCCCCTTACACAAGGGTGGAAACTCCATAGAATATTCTAATTATCATCCAATAGCACTACTCTCCCCTTAGCTAAAATAATGGAAAAGTACATCCATAGACAGTTACTAGACCACCTACTTCAAAACAATTTACTGGCCAAATGTCAACATGGCTTCAGGCCTTACCACAGTACAACAAATGTACTCCTATCCTTCACTGACTGCATCAATAATAACCGTAATAACAATCTTCTCTCTTCAGCACTCTTCATTGACCTTTCAAAAGCATTTGACATGGTCAACCATGATCTACTTATTAATATAATAACATCCTTTTCTCTGGATACAATGACTATAAAATGGTTCCAGTCCTACTTGGACAATAGACAACAGGCAGTGCTATGGGACAACAACCTATTATACAATGACCCCCCCATTAATATTCAAAAATGTGCACGCTGATTGGTCAGCGTGCATGTTGTAAATCTGAGTTATAGTAATTGAAAAAGGTCCAGTCGCCCAGACTTTTTCCATTACTATAACTCTTACAGCAACACTGTCTCGCTATGTTAAATGAGTTTAACATAGCGAGACAGCTTTAAAAAAAGGAACAGAGATTCTCCGTTTCTTTTCTTAAAGCTGTCTCGCCATGTTAAACCCATTTAACATAGTGAAACAGTTTGTAAAAAGCAATGGAGATCTTGCTTTCTCCGTTGCTTTTTTCAAAACTGTCTCGCTATGTTAAATGGGTTTAACATAGCGAGACAGCTTTAAAATAAGCAACGGAGATTTCCGTTGCTTATTTTAAAGCTGTCTCGCTATGTTAAACCCATTTAACATAGCAAAACAGTTTGTAAAAAGCAACGGAGATCTTGCTTTCTCCATTGCTTTTGCCCACAGCTCTGATGTACTGCATAGGCGTATGCATGTGCAGTACATTAGAACTGCCGCAGAATACCAGACAGCTGCGGAAGGGCAGCAAGGAGGCATTATACAATGCCATTATTTAAGAAAAGTAATTATTTTTTTTCTTAAATAATGTTATTGTATAATAGCAATAACCCACGCCTGGGTGTGGATAATGCTGGATTTACCCACGGTTGGCTTTGTTTGGCCACTCGGGCTTCACCCTCATGACCAAACCACACCAACCGTGGGTAAATGCAGCATTACCCACACCCAGGCGTGGGTTATTGCTATATCATCTCATCTCCCTGTCACCCTAGGTGTTCCTCAGGGCTCCATATTGGGCCCCCTTCTTTTCTCATTATTTATCAATGACCTTAACCTAGCTATTCCTCCAGCTAACTGTGTACAATACGCAGATGATTCAACAATAATCTGCTCAGCTAATTCTCAATCTCAACTTCAGACTCTAACTCAGAAAATGTTTAATGCAACAGAAAACTGGTTTCTACAACCCTGCCTGCTCTTGAACCCCCAAAAAACTAAACTCCTCCTCTTCACTCCTACCTGTAAGTCACTCCCAATGAATTTTTCAGTCTTATCCAATAATGGTATACTCATATCTCCTGATCCAACAACTAAACTTCTAGGGGTAACCATTGATAACAACCTGAACTTTGAAATCCACATCAACAATACCATAAAAACCGTCAACAGGAAACTAGGCTCCCTTTATAGGATTAAACCCTTCCTCACCCCACTAGCTAGAGCCACTATTGCCCATTCCCACCTTATCTCCACACTTCTCTATGCTTCTTCAATATATACTAACTTGTCAAAAAATAACCTTAACAAACTAGCCAACTTATACAACAGCATTGCAAGATTTGTTACTGCTTCCCCCTTTAGGACCCATCACTGCTATAACCTAAAACAGTTAGGTTGGTTAGAGCTTCAGAATCAGATTCACTTTAACCAACTCACCATTGCCCAAAAGACCCTCTTCCAACCTACCAATACCCCAATACTTTCTAACATCATTACCCAATATAAAAACCTTAAGACTTTACGCTCATCTAATAAACTACTTGTATCAACATGTAAATCTAACAACATGTCAAGAGATGCTCTGTTTTCTAATGCAGTTGGAAAATATTGGAACCAACTCCCTCATGAACTAACATTGATGTCTTCTTTTATACTTTTTAAGCACAATCTCAAACACCACCTTAAACACATTGGATATGTCCCTGTACAAACCCAGACTAATCTCAGCTTGTATCCCTGTTACCCTCACTACAGACCTTATGCCTGCTCTGTCTGCACCTTTCTCTATCAAGGCCTATCCTTGGCAAAGTTATATCTTATCCTAATAGAGATAATTTAACATACCTAGTTCAAGTCTTCTGTATATAAAGTCAAAAATAGCTTACCTAAGGCTTGCAACAAGATTTGTACAAACTGTTACACTGTTTGAACTGTTGAAGTTTGAAGTATATATTCTGTATAACAACTAGTTACTAGTTACTAGTATAGTATATTGTATATAAAGCCAATAATATCTTATCTAATGCTTTCAACAAATTTTGTACAAACTGTGGAATTCTCTGAACTGCTGAAATTTCTAGTATTTATCTGTATAACAAATTGTTACCAGAATGCTTGTAATATGATAATCTCTTGGAGCTTATCTCCCCGGGACTCTACTGAAAATGGACATCTATCCAGTTAGACTATCTCGGTCAACAAAAGTAAAAAAATAAAATAATAAAAAAATAAGTGTCCTGTTTTTTGCTTATTTCTGAGTTATTTATAGCACTTCTATTTCACTCACTGTGTGTGAGGTATTTAGTAGAATTTTCTACAATTGTTAAGCATCTTACTGGATTTGTTTGTTCTGATTTCCTGCTAGGAGTGTATCATATAACTTGTTTGCATTTAAAATCATTCTTTAGTGTCTCCTTGATTCTTTATCTGTTTAAACATTTCTGCAGTTTTTTCTACCTAAGTAGTGTTGGTAGTGTAGCATTGTCCAAATTCAGACTTGTATTTTGGGCCTAGTTGTTTGTTAGTAGAGGCTGTGTGTTTGAGCACATGTCCCAGGCCATCATAGCTTAGCTAAAGCCAGTATAGCATTTCAGTTAGAGTAAATTGTTTGTGGTCATTGGCTGACTGGGGTTGCCTGGACTATGCCTTGGAGTAAGCACCTCATTGGTTCTTTCAAACTTTTTTTAAAGTTGTTTCAGGTTTCAACTTTGTTACTTAAGAAGTTAACTTGTGACTGTTTCTGCCCTTTCACATTGAGCTAATCGAGGAAGTCAGAGGAAGGGCTCTGAGCTAACTAATCTGTGATATATAACATTAAGTATCCTGTTTTTTGCTTATTTCTGAGTTATTTATAGCACTTTTATTTTATTCACTGTGTGTGAGGTATTTAGTAGAATTTTCTACAATTGTTAAGCATCTGGATGGGTTTGTTTGTTCTGATATTTGTTTCCCAGCCTCCCTCTCTCTTGGTATCCTGTTTTTATACTTGGTGGATTTGCAGTTGCCTGCCACTACTGTAAATCTGATCTGGGACACTCCTTCCAGTCTAGTATCATTACCTCATTCTACCTATTCCAGGGAGAACAATTGAGAAGGCCAACCCAGTTAGCTTCTGCTCCTACTTTCCCCTTTCCACTTTACATAAAAAAAAAAAAAAAAGGTGTTCCACACCAGAGGTCAATTCCTCACTGATCAGATCTGACCACAAGCAAATCACCCTAGACATCCACATCCCATCCCCACCCCCCATTAGGGAAACCACTGTAAAAGATTTCTCCAAAGCCAACTTCATGCTTCTTAAGACAGAAGTGGCAAACTTCATGACACCAATGCTGATGGACAATAGATATATGATTGCTGAATCCGATACAATTGCACTTTATAAGCACTCACATGAGTGCATGGATCTTGCAATCCCTAACAGAACCAAGATGCTATCCTCCAAAAAAAGGAAGCCAATCTGGTTAGTCCCCTGCTATAAACAAACTCTACAACAGAAGAAAGAAACTGCTGCATAAAAAGAGTAAAATCCCATGATTGGAGGAACTCTGTGGTCAGTAAGAAGCTGAGATCCCTCATAAAATCCTCCAAAGCTAGTTACGAAAACAAAATCACCACTGATTCTAAAGACAGCCACAAAGCATTCTATAGCTATGTCAAGAATCTCAATGGTGACACTCAGATCTGCTCTAAGTTACAGCACAATGGCACTCAATATACGTAATCAACTTATATTGCCAACATCCTGGCAGATAGGTTCAGTGCTGACTTTACCCCTCTCTCATCCCCTAAAGGGCCCATCTCTATACCGGAAGAATGCAAAGTACCTGTAATCATGGCTGCACAGGTAAAAACACACTCTCCAAAGCCAAGAACACAGCATCCATGGGACCTGACAGCATCCCAGGCTACATTCTACATGAACTACAGAATGAACTGGCACCCCACCTAAGTATCATGTTAAATCATAGCCTCACCTCAGGCTTTGTGCCCACCGAATGGCACACAGCAATGGTTATCCCACTCCAGAAAGGGGGAGCCACCACGGACCCTGGGAACTACCACCCCATTAGCCTGATGAGCCTGGTCTGCAAGGCTATGGAGCGTATCATCATGGAACTTATAAACAATGACATTGGTAATCTCCAAACTCTGGACTCTACCCAGTTCGGGTTTGTAAAAGGAAGATCATGTCTCCTAAACCTGATAGACTTCTTTAAAGAGGTCAACAAAGCTGTAGATGAGGGTAAGGTGGTTCACACAGCCTATCTAGATCTCACCAAGTCTTTCGACACCATCCCCCACTCTGGAATTATAGACAAACTCACTAAACTAGGTATAAATCCCTATGTCACAAGATGGGTTGCCAACTGGCTCACTGACAGAACCCACACTGTGAAAGTAGCAGACTCTAAATCCAGCTTCAGACCAGTGACAAGTGGAGTACCCCAGGGTTCAGTCCTAGGTCCTCTCCTGTTTGGTATCTACTTCTCTGAAGTACAAGCTAACACAGAAGGTCTTTGGCTAACAGAGTTTGCAGATGACTGCAAACTAGGAGCCATAATCAAAACTCCTAATGATGTGGACATCCTACAAAAGGACCTCACTGAGACAGATGCCTGGTGTCAAAGTCATGGCCTCAAGCTCAATTTAAACAATAATAAAGACATTTATCATATAGTTTAGAAGTTATATTATTTTACCTTAGTCAAGGGCATGTTAAAATGTAGTAGCTGGAGATACAAGAGCAATTATAATGCATATAGGTTAGGTTTGCGCATACTGACATTAATGAGATAGGATGTTACTAGAGCAGGAACAGAAAATAGAGGAGGAAGAAGGGTATGGGAAGAAATAATCAAGAAAAAATAAGCAGAAAAAGAGAGCAGTGAGGCTGAGATAGAGGTATTTAAATGCAGTAAAACAGTAGCAATTGGTTTAATAAAGGAGTGGAAGTAATCAATCAAATACAATAACTTACCTTTGGCTGGATGGCACTGGATACAGTGGAAATAATTCTCAATCACAGGGAGGATACCAAGTTTTGCTGTTCTCTGTGGAATGAGCACAGAGCTGTGTAAATGCTTCTAATGTAAACATCAGAAGAACACTGAAATCTAACTCCTGGATTTCCTGGGCAATAAGCAACTACACTTTGAGCTCTTCTGGAGCATTTTCCAACTCAGAAAGACCAGGCAAACATCTTCTACCACAAGATGGACGATCTGGTTCTCTAATGTAAAAACACAGCAAAATAGAACTCTCAAATGAAATGCAACACAGCTGAGGTGGCTTACTGGTAAATTGCTTTGACTGTGGTGTGCAGAATCCTGAGTTCAAGTCCTGCAAGGGCTGTTTAGAAACAGAAAGTTTACCCCGAGGATCACTTCAGTGACTCTGCTGGACAGAGGCACAGGGAACTAATCTAAGGGGTGGCAAAAGCCAACACATTCTGGCTAGGCTTATAAATGCTTTCAGACAGATAGCCTAGTACCTACCTATGAACAACAGAACAGCCCAATTCACTGGCTAGATCATCCCACAGCTAGGCAATTTAAATGCAAGTAGTTTAGAAAGCAACTCTTGGAGAAAACAGGCATTTTTTTCACCAAAAGTACTTTATATGCTCTATAAATGCAGTAAAACATAAACAATTGATTAAATAATGAAGTGCATGTACAGTAAATCAAATACAGCAAAGGAGATTTATTCCAAAACACAGTAGCAGCAGCTAAACCAAGGAAAGGCAAATACATTTTATATTGATAAAATGTGATGAATAACTTGAAAATATGGCAGCAGTCTTCAGAAATGATATAATAGCATTTAGCTCCTTCTATCACTAGGGACAAAATAAAAGCACAAATGATTCCTAAAAAGCAGTTCCCTGGTCCCCAGTGATTAGTTGTCTAGTCCTAGACGTTACAGATTTTAAAAGTATGCCGGAAGGAAAGGAATAAAACATTAAATATTGTGGTGTGCTCTAAATGAGTAGGGTGATATGAAGGAGATGCTACCACAGGGTTTTAGGAGTCTAGGAGGAAGGCCTTCCCAGTTTGATGTTTCAGTGCCCAGTAGAATGAGTAAATGAGATAAGACTGTGGTGGGGAATCTAAGAGCTAAATTTAGAGGGGGGCAATTCAAAAGCATAATATACTATTGGGAAGGTGGGAAAAATGTCAGGCCTAGAGATTTCTCAAAACAGGAAATAAAAGCAGTAAATAAATTGCTAAAACACAACAGACACTGAAGAAGGCAAATCCAAATGGCTAAAAAAGTAAGTGCAAACACAAAGGAAGACAATAAAATTACTTTTCTTGCTTATTTTCTGTTTTTAAAACTCCAACAGGGAGCCAAATAATTGTTTGCTTGCAAATGTAGCCCAAGCCTTATTGAAAGACTAGGTCAGGTATGAAGTTGTCTATTAAATCATCATCACCATCATCACCCCCTTTTTCCCATTTTTTTTTCTACATGGCGTCAGGGTATCATGTTAACTGTCACCAGCTCTCTCGATTCAGTGCCACACTCCTGCCTTGTCTGACTGTCGCAGATCTTCTTTCACACAATCCAGCCACCTCTTTGCTGGATGTCCTCGCTTCCTCTTACCTTCTTCCTGTCTGTCCCAAATCTTCTTCACCAGGTCATCTTCTGCTTTTCTACAAATGTGCCCAAACCACTGTAGTCTGTTTTATTTGATCTTTTCTGCAATTGGAGCTACTTTGGCATCTGCTCTTATACCCTAATTTCTTCATCTGTCCCACAGTGTGCATCCTACTACCTTTCTCAGGCACTTCTTTTCCATCACCTTTAGCGTCTTCAACTGTTCTGCTTTTATTGCCCTGGTTTCTGTACCATACAGTAGTATTGATTGCACCACTGTCTTGTACACCTTGCTTTTCAGCTTCTTTGGCATTCTTCTGTCATAGACTACACCTGATACTCTATGCCAGTTGGCTGCAGCCCCTCTGATTCTAGCTTTGACCTCTTCATTCAGGCTACCCTTCTCCTCAACCACCCCTCCCAGATACTTGAAGCTGTTTACCTGTTCCATCATCTTCCCTTCTATCTCTATTTTCAACTTCTTCTGATCTCCCCAATTTGCTGCCATTACCACTATCTTATCTGTGCTTAGTTTCATCCCCTGTACCTTCAGATTTGCATTCCATTCTCCTATCCTTTGCTGAAGTTCTAGCTCAGAGTCTGCCTGTACTAACACATTGAATGCATACAGCAGCTTTGTTGATCTGTCCCCTCCAACCTGTTTGCTAATGTAGTCCATCACCAGTATGAACAACAGTGAGCTCAGAGCTGAACCCTGATGTACACCCACTCTCACTGGGAACCCCTCTTTGAGGCGGAACATTGTTCGTACTTGAGTCACTGGGTCCTTGTACATAGCCTGCACTAATTCTACCAATGTTTCCGGGACTTCAAACCACCGTAATACTGGCCAGATTAGCTTTATTGGGACCTTGTCATATGCTTTCTCCAAGTCTAGGAATGCCCAGTTAGACTCTCTCCTCATTTCTAGCTTCTTTTCAAGTATCTGCCTCAATGCAAGCATCAGGTCAATTGTGCTGCATCCTGATCGGAACCCAAGCTGTTCATCTCCCATCTTACATTCTACTACTCTGCGTATCCATTTATCAATCACTCTCTCCAGAACTTTTATGCAGTTTGGTAAGAGTTTGCCCAGAGTTGTGGATGTCCCCTTTGTTCTTGTACACTGGCACAAGTATGCTTATTCTCCAGTCATCTGGGATACGCCTTTCTCTCTACACTGCTATTAGTACCCTCAGGAGCCATTTCTCCCCTATCTCACCCAGCATCTTCATCATATCTGCTGTCACCTGATCTGAGCCTGCTGCCTTCCCTGACTTCATCTTCCTTAGTGCTGTTCTTACTTCTTCTAGGGTGGGCTCCTCTTCTTCTCTCATTGTAGGTTGTTTCTGGGGCAGTACAGCTTCTGTGAGTTTTTTTTAATTCAGAAGCTGCTGGAAATAATGTGTACTAAATACCAGTCAGGAAAACAAATAAGTGACAAAGAAGTGAAATCTGAAACCCAAGTGGTAAAAGTTTTTTTTCCCTGGATCAGCAGTATATCAAGCTCTCATCTAGATGCACACAATGTCAAACAGCCCAAAAACATCAGGCCTTTAGATTTCTCAAAAACAGAAAATCCAAGCACTAAATTACAAATCAAAACAGACTACAGAAGGAAGATCTAAATGCCTAAAAAAGTAAATGCAGACACAAAGAAAGAGAATCAAATTACTTTCCTTGCTTATTTTATATGTCTTTAAGTGGTTGGATTGGGCTGAATAAATGAATGAGTCCAGTGCTGGGGAAGCTGGGGTATTGGGGATAAGCATGAGTCAATCAATCTGTGCATGTTCAGAAGACCCATGGCTGATCAGAGTTACCAGCTATCTTGCATCCAGGTAGGATTAATACAACCCAAAAACAGACCACAGTCAGACTACATTACAACTTTGTATTCAGGAACAATAATTATAATAAAATATCGACCAGCGTGTGTGTGTGTGTGTGTGTGTGTGTGTGTGTGTGTGTGTGTGTGTGTGTGTGTGTGTGTGTGTGTGTGTGTGTGTGTGTGTGTGTGTGTGTGTGTGTGTGTGTGTGTGTGTGTGTGTGTGTGTGTGCAGTAAAAATTGGAAAAAGAGTAACAGTAAGCGTATTTGATTAATTCTCACAGTCACAAAACATAAGAAATGTCTTTAGACTTTTTAGTTAGGCTGCTGCAAAATAATATAAAAGCAGACTTTTTTAAGGGGGATTTGTTTGATTGAAAAAATCCTGTTAGTAAAGGAGGATGGAGGAGGGTGGAGTACATGCCTTGTTAAAAAAAGTTGCAGCAGAGTGAAAACCTCTTCAGGCAAAGCTACAAATCAGATCTTAGTCCTTAAACAAGTAGATGCAGGAAATTCTTCACCGAGGGACATTTTATAGATGTAGGATAGCTGTAGGAGAGATGGGATGCAGAGCTCTTTTCCCATCTCTCCTTACCCTTTCTGCTACTGACTTTTTCAGCCTCTGACTTATACTGCCAAGGTAGCAGACTCATTATTATTTCTTAATTCTCAGAACTTTGTGTATCCGTCCTACAGTTTACACCCCTACCCCATGTCCCTTTAGTTAAATAATTTGGATCTTCTTTCCCTTCCTTCCCCCGTTCTCTTTTTCTCTAGCCCAATGTTTTTTTCTCCCTACATACCCATATTATCTCAGCCGAAAACACAGTATCACTCAGCCTGAAATTTTACAGAGTATTCCCTACAGCTATTCTCCTTACAACCTTCTATGTAACTTACCTGATTGTTTATTTTAGCATGCTAATTGACAAGGTCCGAAGTGGAGACATACACCCAAACCCAGGCCCAGATAGAAATGCTTATCTCATTGTTAACCCTAAGAACCTAAACTTCATTACACCAAACCTAAGGAGTATATGTAATAAAATAACCCCACTGCATGCCTGGATAGATCAAAACAAACCTGATATACTAGCACTGACTGAAATGTGGTTTAACCCCAACAAAAAAATACCTAAATAACACCTCCCAATTTTGCTATTATTAGAATAGATAGACCCAAAAAGAAAGGCGAAGGGGTAGCCATTTTATACCCCTTAGTACTCAACATTACACCCTACTCAGACAACATGCCCACCTTTTCCAATGCTGAGATACTAATATCCTTCTTGAACCTCTGTATCATAATGTTATGCATTCCACCAGGAAACAATATACCAATCATGGAAAATATACCAATCATGGAAAATATACCTTCCTGGACATCCCAAAAAATTAGTCATGAGGCAGTAATCCTAGGTGATGTGAACATCGACTGGCATTCCATTACAGCCGACACCCCATATAATAGCATTAACCTGTATGTTTTTTCACAACTTACAAACAGCCCATCTAGGTACAACAAAGACTTCACCAATCCACACTAGATTGGATCTTAGTATTTTACCAAATCAACTTCTCCTCAGACACACTCTCTATTTCACTTAGTGACCATCTTTTGACAATTACTATTAGAGCCAAAACCAACCAACCAAAAACTCACACTCTGAAATCTGTCAGAAACTCAAATAATTTTAGTCAACAAAAATGTAATGATCTGCTCTATAAAATCAACTGGGCACTCCAAAAACTACTAACTCTCAGTGATGCAGTCCTTTACTTTAGTAGCACCTTTCTTAAAATACTTGATGGTGTAGCCCCTCTACAGACAAAAAGAATAAAAAAAAAATACAACCGTATGGATTACCATAGACTGCATTAACCTGATGAAACAAAGAGACCAAGCCTGGAAAATATGGAAACATAGTAAAACACAGCAAAATCTCATCCACTTCAAAATGCTTCTAAACAACGTGACTCAGCTATTAAACAAAAACAAAAAAATCCTATTGCTCACACCTTCAACTGCAGCAAAAATGCAACCCCCAAAAATTCTGGCACTCAGTATAAACCCTTCTAAACCCAGGAACAAACAAAAAGCGCTCCCCATCATCCAACACTGCCTTCGCTTATAGCTGAAGAATTCAATAAGCACTTTATAAAATCAATAACTAACCTTCTTGCTAACAGCTCCAACACAGGAACCCCTCATTCACTCCCAACCTCACACACCTCTAATTTCTCTTCAGCTAGCTCAAACCTTGTTCACAACAACACACAGAACCAACACAAAGACAACCAGACCTGATTTCAGCCCATAGCCACTGCAACCATAAAAAAAAAACTACTACTTTAACTAAAACCATGCGCCACTTCAGCAGATGATTTCCTTAAACAATACCTTAAACTCCCTGCAGACTCAGTCGCCTACCTCATCAGCATCCTAATAAATAGATCCCATCTGAATTTCTAGTTCCTACCTCGTGGAAACTATCTTATGTCACTCCAATGCACATAGGTGGTGATTCCACCAAAACATCCAGCTTTCACCCCATTTCCATCTTATCTCCTATATCCAAAATCCTTGAATGGTTTATCTACCAGCAGTTAATACTTATCTACTGCAGAATAACCTATTTACTCAACTTCAACATTGCTTTCAACCAGGATATAATACAACCACAGCATTAATATCCTTTACAGTTATCGTGAAGAGAGCCAGAGAGAAAGAAAACTTTTCCTCTGTATTCATCGACCTCTCTAAAGCATTTGACATGGTCTCCCAGACCTTACTCCTAGACACATTGTACAAACTGGCTGCTCCTATAACACAGTTCAATGGTTTCAAATTTACCTACAAGATTGGAAGCAAGCTGTACAATGGTCTAAACAACTGTGCCCTTTTCTTCATAATCCTACAGGAGTGTCCGGCTACATCCTAGGTCCCCTACTATTTAATATATTCACAAATAAGTTACACACTTTCCTTTCCTCTGGAACCCTCATTCAACATGCTGATGATTCTACCATTATCTGTATTTCCCCCACCCTCCCAGAACTTCTCTCCAGCACACAAAAATCCTTCACTGCCATTGAATCCTGGCTCACAAATGTTCAACTAAGTTTAGTCTTTCATGCCAAAAACATCACCCTTGGCTCTGACCAATTTAACATTTACTCAGCTGACAACACAATCATTAAAAGAGTATAGAAAACAAAAGTACTAGGTATCATTATTGACAATAATCTTACCTTTGACCCCCATATCCAACAAAACATAAAGAAAACTCACTAGAAATTAGAGTAGGACTCCTATATAGAACTAGGCAATTCTTAGCTACCACAACCAAGCCTATCCTTGCTAAAACCTTCCTGCTCCCCTTCCTGTTCTACGGTGCTCCTATACTAACCTATCTTCAAAACTCCTCCAAGTCCAAATTAGAACAATACTATAACAAGATTGCAAACTTCACCACAAATGCCAAATTCCACACACACACCAATGTAAACCACTACATGAACTCAATTAGCTGGAACTCTCCAAATAACTGGCATATATCCAGCTATCTGTTACACACAACTTAATCTATAAACCCACTGCCTGTCTCACTCTAGACAAGCTAGTTAAACCCTACATCCCTAAAGGATCACTAAGATCAAAAGACAAAAACCTACCAGCAATCTCCAAACCCTCAAAATGACCAGGCCACTGCCTATACTCCTACTCCATCTTAAAATTATGGAATTCCCTTCCCCTAGCCATCAGATCAATCTCCAGCCTGGCAGTCTTCAAGGCCTCTTTAAAAGAGCACCTGAATAACACATGGCTCTGCACATGTACTACACTAGGCTAATCTCCGCTCTACCTTAGCTACAGCACCTGCACCCCTTCTTTTATTCTTTTTCTGACTCCCAAATCTCCCATTCTACCCAGAAAGCCCTATCACTTACTCACTTTCTGTCATGCAATCTCTCTCAACTCCCACTATGTCTGCACTTTCACCTTAGCAACAACACCTGCTCACCGTTTTCTTCCTTTCTTCTCTTTCTGTGTCCTTAAACCAGCATTTTGCTACAAGGCCCTATCACTTACTGTTCCTCTGTTACCCAATCTCTCTCAACTCCCACTATATCTGCACTTTAAAAGTCATATGTTACTCCTTTCCCTTGCAAAGCAATTGGGAGCCTTTCTGATGTGAATTAAAGGGGCTCTTACTATACTCACAATGAACATGACATTTACTTATATACAAGATAAGCGTAGACTCATCTCATCCAATCTGTGCTGTTAATCCTAAAATTATTCTCTGAATATTCACCTTCCACAAATCTCACTATAATCAATCTGAGTACCATGTTCACATGTTCCAATTTATATGTTCCTGCGTACTGCTCATATCCTCTATTGTATGTTTTTAAGGTTCTGTGTATCTGTACATCAAGACTGTGTTTGACTATGTTGTATGTAAAGATGTTCCTGACTGTGCTGTATGTTGTACATCAATTATTCTCCCATGGTAAAGCAGAATTTGTTTCAATTTATGACTAAACAAACTTTTACCTATAACCTGTTGAACATTTGTTTGTATCATTTATTTACTATTAGACATAATGGTTATACCAAGGTATTTCATTTGATTGCTACTCCAATTGAAGTTAGAATATTTTTTATATGAATTTTTTTACTTTTGTATTAACAATGTACTTATTTTATTACAATTAAATCTTAAGTTTGAGGTATCTTAAAATTGTCTCATATAACTAATTATATATTCTAATGAATTTTCTGTGTTTCCTATTGTTAGTAAAATATCATCAGCAAAGAGTCAAATCTTTAGTTCAAAATCTTCTTTTATTTTTGTAGCATTAATGTTCTTATTGGATCTAATACTATTAGCAAAGGGTAATATAGCTAACGTAAAAAGTAAAGGTGATAATGGACAGCCTTGTTTTGTGCCTTTTTAAAATTTAAAGGAATTAGAAAGAAAAGATCCTATTTTAACATAAGCACAAGAGGTATTGTATAACTTAGAAATTGATAGAATTAGCTAAGGTGAGAAATTATACATTTTAAGTGTTTTAAAAAATACAACCAATTAACTGAGTCAAAACTGAGGGAGTGGGAGGTTGGCATAATGGTTTAGGTATTTACCTTACAGACACAGACTGCGGTGGTAGTGCTGCGGTAGCATTGTCTTCTCACAGTTAGATGTTGCATGTTCGATTCTCAGTTAGAGCGTCTTCTGTGTGGCGACATGTGTGAACGGGCGTTCCTTCATTGAAGGTTGTGCATTAGGCCTGGCAAGCCAGCACGTAAAACTACTGCCAATCATTAGCAGACCAGAGTTCCACTGTGGCGACCCCTAACCAGAAAAAGCCGAAAGACACAAACAAATTTACCTTACAGACACAAGGTGCAGCATTTGAGTCTCGTATGGGGGTAATTGTCTAGCCTTAAAATGGCCAACAAGGGCAGTTAGCCAAATACTAACCTATGAACCTATAAGAAAAATCTTATCTAAATCAAGACTAATAATAGAAAGTTCTTTGTTATTTTTATTTGCATAGTCTATTAATGTATATATTCTTATTATATTACCATGTACTTGTCTATTTAAATTAAACCCATTTTGATCATTGTTAATTAGTTTAGGTATAAGTAGATTAATTACATCTTATAGTCCACATCTAAAAGTGAAATGGGTCTGTATGATGAGCACTTTGTAGGATCCTTATCTTGTTTTAAAACAGGTAACATAAGGGAATATTTCCATGAAGAGGGGGGAATTCAGCAGTTGTTTTTATTTCTCTATAGACCTTATCTAATATTTTAACACATCATCCGGTAGTATTTTATATAGTTCTGGTATTTATTTGATCTTTTATTTCTGCTAAAGAGAATTCTCTGTCATTTTTTATTTGCTCACTTGTTAATATTATTTATATTTTCCCTTAGACAAATTTCAGCTAGATCATCATTATCTAGGTTTATATGTGTTGTCATTTCTTTGATATGATTTAGTTTATTCATTTTCTTTGATCTAAGAGCAAGTTTATGGAAGCTTAAAGGGTTTACTGAATATGCCTGAAGTTTAAGTTTCTCTAGGTTTATTGAAACTTTGTGATTTAGAATTTCAACATAATTTGTATTTAAGTTTTTAAGTCCAGACTGACTGATAATGTCATTTGGTTTTAGATTTAACTTTAGTGTCTATTTTGGCCTGCAGTATATTAAATTATTTGTCCCATTTTTTTTTTGTTTTACTAATATACCAGCTTGTAAATCTTCCATTTACTAAGCCTTTAGTGAATCCCAAAGTACAGTGCCAGTTACTTCACCATGCATGTTTATTTCTAGGAAATGTTTCATCTCTTTAACCTACCAATCCTTGAATACTTTTATTTTAATAATGTACACTGGTAATCTCCTGTGATATATTAGATTGTCAGTTTTTAAAATAATATTAAAAGATTATAGCATTATGGTCTGATAATAGAGACATGAAACTATTGAAACTTCTCTGATATGTGATAGCATATTGTTTGAGACAAAAATGTTATTAGCATTTGTTTGTGTTCCTTATCTATGTGAAAATGGGTTAAATGAAGTCAGTTTGTTTTCCTTAGCTCATACATATATCCTTTAAATTCATTAGATTTACAAATTTTGATAAGTGTTTGGCTGAAAATGCTATTCTCAGCTTTCTATCTGCAGTGGAACCTTTTACTGATAAAATAAAATTAAAATCACCAGCCATTAGGACTTTACCTTTCATGTAATATGCTATGGTGTCTAAGTAATTTTTTATTTTGTATCTTTATCTCCAATCTCTGGAATCCAATAAGATTTCACAAATGTATATAGTTTTCTGTTCCACTCAGTTACAACAATGCTTAACATACCATTTTTATCAACATAGATATCTTTTAATTTAGGCATTACTGGTGAATTCTTCAATAAAATGAGGGTGCCTCTTCTTTTAGCTCAAAAGCCAGAACCTGCTAAAACTAAATACTTCTTTAATGACAGTTTATTTACATCTTTATTAGGTAAATGTGTTTCCTGTAGAAATACTACTTCAGATTTATATAATTGCAAGTATTTGAACAGACTCCCCCTCTTTATTAGATTATTCAATCCATTAATATTAATAGATATGTATTTAGAATCAGACATTTATATAAGAGAGAAAAAAAACATAAGTATAATGAAATCGGATTTAAGTACAGAACTTATTACATACTTTATATATAACAATATGTAATAATCAGCTATGGACAAAACTTTTGAAACAAATAAAAAAATACCTAATGATATAACCCTAAAATATTCTACCATGGAATAATGTAGTCCTAGTTTGTTGAAAAAGACAATCAAACTACCTCTCAAACACTCCATTGGACTAACAAAGCTTAGTTCATGCTTCTGATTCATATTAATGTGTATCATATATTCTTAGTATGCATCATCTTATAAAGCCCGTCACTGAGTTATTATGAATAAGAAAAGATAAGCAGGTGTTCAGAATCTTTATTATAAGTTGATCAAACTGAATAACTCTACAGTCATCTTTCCTTGTATCTCACATTATCTCCTTTGTCTAGTAAATGGAGGATGTCAGTTGTTATTTTCATATTTATTAATTTATAGGTCAGATGATTTTATATTTTTTCTATTGTATTTACTGTAAGTAAAATTGTATACAGGATCATAAGTTTATACATTAGTACCAGGTTAAGTCTCCTTGCAAGCCATTTCAAGCCCAGCCAATTACCCGATGTGAGAATTAAACCCTGCACCTTGTACTGATAAGGTGAATACCTTAACCACTACGTCATTCTCCCACCCTTATTAACATATTTGTATTCTTTAATGATAAACATACTTACTTATTCAGATCTCTTCCTATTCCTGTTTGTATACTACGTCTTGTACTATTACTATATTACTAGGTCTTATATTTTAGCTATAAATCTAGTGTAGAGCATCATATAATAGAATTTTTATATTTACTCTTATATATTTGATACTCTTTAATCTAGTACTACTGTTAGAATCAGTCCTATTTTTCCTTAAATGTTATGTTTAATAGTATCTGAACAAAAATCTAAAACATCTTCCATTTTAAGATTCAAACTTTTCACAATGAATTGTTCTGAGACATTAAGTTGTGTTATTATTAAAAAGAGACAATAACAGAGAAACACAATACTAATTTTTTTATCGGAAGTGTCATTCTATAGGGTAGTATATAAACTATCTTTTTGGTATACTGCAAGCATTCAGAACTTTTTAATAACTGACAGTGGTTTAGAATGCTATTCACTGTCTTTTGTTTATTATCTAACTTGTATTCTTTGACATCTTAGCATATGATTCAAAATATTATGATTATTTACTTTTAGACAGGAAGAAGCAACACACACAGTTCTTAAAATTTTAGAACTTCCACAACATCATAAAAGTGCAAATTGTCTCAACCGGGTTTTCATGATAAGGGCTTGAAAATTAACAATCCATCAGTTGCAAATCAAACAAAAACACTCACAAGTGAATCCGGGTTATTAGTTCATAAGTACAGTAATTCATATCTGATCAGTCTTGTGCTACTTATATCAAGCATTGATATAATGTTTGTGTGCAGATTGGGTAAATGGTTATTGAATCAACCTACCTCTTTAGTTAAAAAGACAATTAACAAAGCACATGAACAAATAATTAAACAAAATCAAAAAACAAGAAACAGACAAATGTAAGCAGTCATGCTGACAGTGCACTGTAGTGGAAAAAGTTTGTGTTATCTTTAACTTAAACCATAATGTTGCACATTTTGCTGCACTGCTGCATCTGTGTTGCATACATCTGAGCCACAAAACCTTGTGGGGATTATACACTACTAAAAAGTCCATGTCTTTTGCAACTTTTAATGTGAAACACCTTGAACACAAACTATAACAACAATAAAACAAATTTATCTTTATGTATATATTTATATATGTCTGTAATTCATATATTTCATTCAAGACTATGTCTGAAGTTGTAGAGCTGCCAGAAATTTATTTCTAATACAGAACTTTCCATCCTTAAAGGAAGGTAGTGTGCAGCATTGCTTGATCTGGAGTGTTTTTTTTCCAGAGAAGGGGGTAGTCACTGCATAACAAATTTGACTTTCCACTGTGATTTATTTGCTGAAACAGTCTTAGATCTGTTTGATTTGCAGAAAAATAAGTGACGTTAGACTGCTAATGGTCAGGAAGACAAGACACTGATCACCCCCTAAAGGGGCAAAGCATCCAGTCTCTCTTGGAACCTCAGGTCTTTTAGCCCCATGAAATTGATGCCAGGAAGATTTGTGGTATCCCTGTGTGTTAGATATGTGTAGCATAAATCCCAAAGTTGGTATTATATTCAATGTTGGGCCTGATCAGTGCAGAATATAGAGGGGGCAAGGCTTCTTTTGATCTAGGTGATATATGCTTTCTATATACAAGGATTTCCTGACCACTGTTACAAAATGATAATCAAAGGGGGTGAAATTATATATCCATTTTCCAAGGTCTTTCACAACATCTTTATTTTAGAGTGGGTTGTTTTCTATACTACAAACTGGGTGGAGGGTCTGTTTACCAAATGTAACAATGTTGCATTTTTTAGCATTTAGTTACAACAATGCTTAACATACCAGTAACAGCTATTAACATGTGTAAGTTCCCTTTATAGCAAGTGAACATTCACAATGGGACTTCTCAAATGAAACATTTTCCAACTCTCTCTCTCTCTCTCTCTCTTGTTAGCTTTCATGAACAACCTACAATGCATTGCATTATCTCTAGTATTTATACTGTATTGTTCTCAGTGATACATCTCTCATAACTGTCCATTACAAGTACATTTACAGAGAAAACAAAACAATACTTTGTGAGTTTTATTCACAGAGTTCCAGCAGAGATACCAAATGGAAACAATTTGTATATAAATCATATAAAACTGCTGTACATGGCAAATACATTAAAATCAAGCATTGATAATATGTGACATGGATTTCCAAACTTATTATTTATTTTACTTTCCATGTTAATTGCAACTGCAAGGGTCATGCCAGTTACACTAGCGTCATACAATTGTACAACAGAAAAATAATAACAGGTTCATGGTTTCATAAGTACTAGACAATCAGTCTACAGACTGTTGCAATCTTAGCCAAAGGTTATATTCAAAGGTTCCCTCAAACCTCAAGGACTGCAAGACAAGATAAACTGGAGAAACATTTGAGGCTGCCCATGCAATCATATTGGCTAACCTTGAAGGTGGCAAGGGTACTACTTTACTGGACATGTAGTAGAAGGCTGTTTCTGATGTGGCAGATATGTTGGGATATGAATTTATCACTCCAACATGTTTCAATGTTTCAGTATTTTGATTATAGCCAGATGACCTCAAATGAGATCGCTTACAACCGAACTCCATTTCTTAATCATCAATAAAACATTTTCATCACACCATTTCTCTAACAACTTTAAAAGAATCCAAATTCTTGGCCATTCTTTCTTCACAGGGCAGTAGACTGCCTATCCCGTTATAAAAAAAAATCCTCAACCTCCCTTTAAATTCATAATCTTCAAGTCCAACAACAATTAATTATTCATTGTTATTTTATTGTGCTTCAGTACCAAAAAATACAAAATGCATCTCAAGAACTTACTCTGAAAACATTTAAAGATACAAATGCAGCCCCCTAAATATTCTGTTCCACAGAATAATTTCAGTCTTCTAAGTCTATCCTCATATCCTAAATTACTCACACTTTTGACTCTTTCTGTAAAGTATCTTTGTATTTTCTCTAGTTTAACTATATTAGTTCTTGAATATGAGCAAATCCCCATACAATATTCTATTAATGATCTTACTGTTAACTTATAAATTGGACCCAAGATCACATAATATCTCAGAGGCAAGTAATAGCACCTCATAATATTGGAATCATGATTTGGAAATCTGTAACATCACTTCATAATGTTGGAATCATGATTTGGAAATCTTAATTTAAATGCACTCTCAGGTCTTACTTATCTGTTGACAAATGTTTAATTCATTTAACTGTGTATTTCAGATACCATTTGTTCTGTAAAGGAATAAGAGGTAAAATAGATCTGGATTTTTTATGGCTTGAATATCTAGACACATATTTCCATGGTGAAGTCTGTAGGAGACTCAATACACAGAGAAGACTGACAGACTATACTGGTAACTAAGGTTTTCAAGCCACTGATCTTTTTTCTCTTGAATCTCTGAGGAGTCTCAATTTAAGTGATATGTTTACATAAATGCAGACCAAAATGTGTATTATATTCAACAGTGAGTCTTATGAGATAAGAGTAAAGAGAAATTAAAACTTATTTTGATCTAGAGGAGGTGTCTTTGGAAATAAGATGAACCAGATAAAAGGCTTTCTGAACTATTACAGAGGTAGGATGGTTAGATGATAAGGAATTATCATAGATGATAAGGAATAAAGTCAGACTATAACTTTTTTGGACCTTGAGAAGATACTACAAAGGTTAGATCCTTAACAGAGTCAGACTGCAGGGATGTGTCACCTATATGTTATGCGAAAATATTTTCATTTACATTATGAACTATAGCAGATGTTTTCACACTTAATTTGATACCATTGTTCTTGTAGCAATTGTTAAGATGGATAAACCCACAGTGGAGCAATTATGAGTCAGTGGAAGGTTGAATAACAATATCCAATTTATAATAATCTCCAGGCATAGCTAACCATAGGCCAGGAATGTTGGCTTGAATGTCTGGGAAAATAATGCCAAATAGGAGAGGGTCCAGCAGGAGCCCTGTGGCTCCGTGTTACAAAGTGATCTGGAACAATGCTGCATGGATGCCACAAAAACATTCTGTGCATTGCTATGGTCTCACTGCATCTTTGAAGGAGTGATATCTCTTGTAAAATGCATCGGTATATCTCTTAACAGTTGCACTGCAGTGAAATATTCCTTTACTACTGTTTTCAAAGATTTCATATTAACTATTCTTTTGCATAAACAAGTCTGACTTAGTTATTTAACACCACCACCTGTATTATTTGTTTATTTATTCATTCATTTACTTGCTTACTTAGTTATCCATGCACATATGCTTGATCCAGGCACAGTGGCTTAACAACTGGAAGTCAATAAAAATGCAAGTCATAACCACTTCAGTATAGAGGGTTACAATCAGCTACACTTGAGAGCTGAATCCTGGCATCCATGTTGAAAACACATGATAACTGGTTATGATCAGTGATATCTGATGATAACCCTTTGTAGTGCATGGAGCTTTATCTACTCCATGTACTACCAGTTATTGTGCAGAGGTTTAGACGTTTGATTGGAGAGAACAAGAGTGGGTTGGACTGTTACAGCTAGTTAAGTTATTTATTTATATATTCATTACTGACATTATTACACTGGTGTTCAAGGTCAGTTAATGAAATGGCATTTGTTTGCATTATTTTGGATGATATTGGTGTTGCAGATGAGTTTTGGATCAGGATACTACCTTTATGTGTAATGTGACTAGATACAGTGCAACAAAACCTTACCTGAATAATTTACTTTTCTGGTGATGTGTAAGAGAAGTTTGGGTCACATAAAGATTTCTGATATTTATAACGCTGTACTCATTCTGGTTTTTAGAAAGACTGTAAATATCCATAAAACAGCTCAAATGTATGGTGCGTGTTATATGTTCATATAAGCATAACACCAGCATAACACCTGCATTTCATACGAGCACACAAGGCAAGCCAACAAAACAATATGTAAGACACATGACCTAATGACACTTTCTTAGTAAAGCTCATCATGTTGCATGTGCACAGCAACAGAAAAGTGTGCCAGCAAGGAATATATGTTGCAATAAAGGATATTCTGTCTGACATGCAGAGATGTCTGTGTTAATTAGAAAACAGTTTATCTGCTGATTTTCTGTGTGGGTATGAGTACAGCATCATTTCACTCTACAACTATGTATCAGTACTTTGTCAGTAGGTATACCTGTTGTGAACTTTCTATGCTTTTGATGTTTGATGTTAGCAGATAAACTACATGTAAAGTGTGTGTGTGTGTGTGTGTGTGTGTGTGTGTGTGTGCGCGTGTGTGTGTGTGTGTGTGTGTGTGTGTGTGTGTGTGTGTGTGTGTGTGTGTGTGTGTGTGTGTGTGTGTGTATATGTGTGTGCGTGTGTGTGTGTGTGTGTGTGTGTGTGTGTGTGTGTGTGTGTGTGTGTGTATGTGAATGAACTATTTCATTGGCATTAACAAAAATGTTACTATCTGTTTTCTTGTTTTCTTAAACTTGTGTCTTTCTTTACAAAGCTACATAAAGCCAGATTTCTGAAAACAGTGTTACGCACTAGCATGGCAGTAACTTTAATAACTGTACATTCTTGATATTGTACAGCTTGTAAATGATTACTTAAATGAACTCCATTTAGTTAAGGCAGCTAGAACAAATAGGCCCAAACCAACAAAAATATTTACATCAATGGCAACCCCCCCACACACACAGACACACAGAGTAATGCAGGTACCTGTACCTTCTGTAACTTTATACGTGTGATAAGTTATAATTTGTGCTGCTCTGTTTCCACACATAGTTTCATAGCTTCACATGTTCTTACTAACTTTATGGCCAATGAGACCCTCAAAAATCTCAGCCACATCACCAAATGCTGGTGGGAAACTAACAGTATCCCCCATTAAGTAGACTTTATCCACATATCCCAAGTGAAAATTTGTGATCATCCATTCAGTCATCCAGACTGGTTTTAAAGGTTGCTAGGAAGGTACTTTGGTTGATAGGTAATAACAGCCAGTTCTGGAAATAAGGAGTTGCATTGGGTTAGGTATCTGTAAAGTCATCTTGTCTTGTTAATGTAATAGTTTTTGTTTGTGTCTCTAGAACAGGTGTTTGCTTTACCAATTGTTCTCACCATTTTCATCATGTGGTGATTCAGTTAAGGCATTTGTTTTGTTTGTGTGCTCAATAAAAGTTGGTGTTACTATCTGGTAAACCTTCCAGTGCCTTATTTTTTGGTTATTTGTTTGTATTTAGGCACTATTTCCACTTTATTTGTTTATTTGTTCACACTGACCACTGCAGAGAAATGGTGATCAAAGGACAGTTTATCAGCATATATACCAAAGTCCCTAATAGCTGTGTCAAATTTAAGTGGAATGATATCTATATAGTGAGGAGTAGTTATGTTAGATTTACCGAAACAATCTATGCTGCATTTTTTAGCATTGAGGGTAAGCCCATGGATAACACACTAAGCATTTGTTTGGTCCAGACATTGCTGAGAATCTGTGTATCAGAAAGGGGCAATCATCAGCAAACCTGGTTAGCCACAGTCCCTTGACAGCAGGTTTTACGTCACAGAAATATTTACCAAATTGATGAGCTCCAGGATAGAGCCATGTGGGACAGCACTAGTGATTTTTTTCTGTCGAGAGTAAATACTACCTGACTTTAACAATATGCTCTCTGTCAGACTCCCAACACCAATCTATCTCACTATGTATGGGTTAATGTTGAGGCTGGAAAGGTTGTCAATAACCCAAACTCAAGGGGTATCATAAAAGACCTTAACGAGGTTTAGATAAGTGGTATGGACTAAATACTTCTTATCCATGCTTCAGTTATCCTTCCAAAGAACTCAGCCAGGTTTAGTGGTCATGATTTGCCTTTTAAAAAGCCAAACTACTGTGTATCCAGGGATACAAGGTCACCAATATCATTACTTATTAGTTTAGCTATGATACATTCCAAAATTCTGCAAATAATACTAGTGAATCTAATTGGCCTGTAATTCCCAGAGTCATTTGAGGGACCATCTTTATGCAAGGGCACTACGACTGCCATTGTCCACAACTTGTGGCTATAACCAGTGGATGGATTCAGGCTAAAGAGATGATGGCGAGGTTTTGCTAAGTGGCATTTTGCACTTCTCAGCAGGCATCGAGGGATATCATCAGGACCCATGAAAGTACTGTTTTAATTTTGGAACATGCCAAAAGGACTTGGTCAGACTCAATCTCAGGAGGAGGAGGAATTTGAAGGGAAACGTTCCATTTCAGTGAAATGGTTAGCAATGAGATGAGATGAGTGTACACCTTACATTCCAGAGGGTGCAAACTGGTTCATCATTTGTTTTTTCTTGTAATGCTGGGCAGACTAGTATTTTTCAAAGACAGCCTAACCTTTTCAATATTACTCCATTCATAACAGAGGTATTTATTCTAGTTATTTAATTTTGCTGATCTAATAGCTGCCATGACTCCTACAGTTTAATTTTAGGGATGATCCAGCATTGCATTTATAGACTCACTGGGTAAAATTTCCTTGAAACTGTTACGCATTTCATCACATGCTGTTCTATCATTTTCAGCCATATCTGGTACCACTGACTAATGCATATGAGATCTTGGCTTAATAATGTCTTGCTCTGAAGGACAAAACAACAGAGATAATATAATCTCTCCCGCTGACAGTGATTCCATTATTGGGGTCTGAACATGCATTTAGCATTTCCTGCAAGTTTTTCTTACTGATTCACATCCTATACATCCTCAGATTACATAATTTCCAGTCTCTTGATTTTTATGTGTAGGTTAACTGACTTCAATACGCATCCAGGAAAAATAAGACATTCTGTTATTTTCTCAAACAGGCAGAATCTATTAACTATTGTGTACACCTTAATTTATTCTGTTTTAAATGTGATAAGTCCAAAAGATGGCAGGATGTTGGACTCTGAGGCTGTCAATTTCATGTACCTCTGCTGTGGAATTTTACTTTGTCTTCACCTTACAATTTAATAGACTGAGTACATTTAAACCAGCATTAGGCTGTATAAAATAGTGCTTTATTTTAATGGAACTGTAATCCATAGTTGAGATATCCTTGAGTAAAATGGTTCAGATTGTATTACTTCTTTTAAAAATGATGACATGCAAACAAAACCTTTTAACTGAGACTTTCATAGCTTATTTTCCCATGTTTGAAGCCGAACATTTTCACTGTGGTGTCTCTTAAATGAGATGGCTGTCATTTATTGTGTTGAAATTTATATGATATTACTTTTACCACAAGTTGGTTATAGCAGTTCTTCATGAAGTGCAGTACCAAAACCTTTGCTCTGCTTCAGATGTTTCAATGCATCAGCCCAAGACTCATATTACTCTGTGAAGTGCTACAGAAAAGCCTGATTAACTTGAAATCAAGTATGTCAACTGAAAAAGGGGTGCCAGTGGGCTTTAGTATGCACAGAAATACAAGAAGGGTGCTCAGAATGCAATGGCTGTCACAAAAGGAATGAGAGGGTATCGCATTGCACTGATGTTTACCAGGAATGGACAGCACTGACATTTGATATGCATCATGCAGGCATGATTCCAGGTTAGGAATGAGGCTATTTTGAAATACTCATAGAGAGGCTGGAAAATCTGTTTTCACTTAGGAACCTTGACTGGTATAAGCTTGCTTTCAGACACTAAAGTAAAATAAGGACCCATATGGAGAGAGTTATTATTTTATGGAGAAGATCATTCAGTTTTAGAATCTTCACTATAGCTAGTCAATTACTCTAGGAGTATTCGACTGAGGTCAGGGACCATATAAATAATAGATCATAGCCTCTCAGCTACAGCAACTCACTTCTGTCTGTTATGTGCTTGAAAGGTTACATCTAACCAGATGATGGTGCAACAGCAGGCCTCGAGAACAATAGTGTGCGGTTCTGTTTTGTTTAAGCATTACTGATGCTGTGATACAAAGTCTGTAATACTGACTCATTCTAGATTTGTTCACTTCTATGTGGATTGAGGAAGTTAAAAATAGTTAAATGATGTAGTTTAGCATCATCTAAAGGTACCACGTACATCAGCATTAAATATCTGTTCTGCTTTATTCAAAAATTAAAAGTCTGGGCATGATTTGAAAATGATCACAAGCTATTTTCACAAGAAATTAGGTTATTTACTAAAATTATTTTTTATGAAGAATGAAATTTAATTTTTTTCTAGAGTCAGTGAAGAACCTTGCATTGATTATTATTATTTTATTATTTTATTATTTTATTTTAGATATATATTTGTTTATTGACATTAGAAGTATGAGATACAGCCCCTGAAACAAGACATTTATTTTTGTTTAAATGTAATGTCTCTATTTATTAAAAATGATTTTTTTTGTAAATTCTTTCATACATTTGACAATCTGTCTCTCCCTCAGTAACTGTGGTGTTTTTTCAAGTGTGATGTAAACAATCAAATGTCAAATAATTTTTAACAAATGCTTTAAGCACAGCTTACCACAGAATACAATATGATAAACAAATACAAGCAGGTGATGGTCTCTCAGGGCAACTCTCATCTGTTTTGATCTGCACTTGTGTCTATCTAGGTGACGGAACACCAGCAGCAGCCCCAGAGAACTGGAGTACATAGCACAAAACAAATGGCACAATTTCAAAGCACCAGGATCACAATGTTTGGTGAGAGGTGAAACGCTGCTCATCGGTCTTTTGTCACATAATATTCCTAGTATCTTTGCTCCCCTAATCTCACTACAGTTATATTGTTATTGCTCTTTGTTTCTCTAATTCAGCTTTAATGATTTGTCCCTATAAGGCAATTTAATATATTCTTTGCTCCACAATAGTGTTTGTAATGTTTTGAAGACTGGTTTTATAAGAAGAATGATGATTGTTAAAGCTTTTAATTTTAGTCCAAAAAAAGATCACCAAGGTACCAAAAAAAACTTGTAAATATCCACAGGCACCACCTGGAATGAACCCCCCGGTACAGATGTAAAAACACAGCTTTAATAAAAACAAACAGAACACACACATACACTGCTAACATTAACATTCCTAACTGATATGCCTTCGTTTAAAAACACTTCTTCAGATGTGGACTGACATCAAAACCCCCTTCATTTATACTTGTTCTACACTATCAGTTAATTAATTAACCAAGTGAATTTTCAAAAAACAACAAGATCCTAATTCCTTGGGACATAGTGAAATGCTAATAAAGTGACTGTGTGCATATAATGACATAAACATCTCTTTTTATGAATAAAAAAGGAGAATAAAACAGGAGAATAAAACATAAATGACTAACTACTTGATCATAATAAAAGCCATATAGTCAGAATACGTTTACTTAAAACTAAAAACTCCTTAAAATAAATGTATTCTTTGCTTGAAACTAAACTATTATGACCAAGTAGTAAGTCATTTATGTTTTATTCTCCTTTTTTATTTATATAAAAAGATGTTTATGTCATTATATGCACACAGTCACTTTATTAGCATTTCACTATGTCCCAAGGAATTAGGATCTTGTTGTTTTTTTAATTCAATTGGTTAATTAATTAATTGATAGTGTAGAACAAGTATAAATGGAGGGGTTTTTGATGTCAGTTTGCATCTGAGGAAGTGTTTTTATATAAAAATGTATCAGTTAGGAACGTTAATGTCAGCAGTGTATGTGTGTTCAGTTCGTTTTAATTTTAGTACTTTATTGTTTGTCTCTGAAATATATGCATATATTGCATTACATGCTTGTGCCTTATAATTTATAATATTGTCTTCTGTGACCATTTTGCCTGGGCCATGCCCAAAAAGGGTTCTCAGACCAATGCACATCTCCAGAAATGTATGAATACATAACTAAATGGCACAAGTCACTGAACTTCATTTAAGTGTCATGAAAGTGCAAACTGCTAAAATTATTAAAGTATTTAGTGATATAATGTATACTGCAAGCAGTATGATGCATGGTCACACAGACAAAAATTATAGCACATCATTTTATTTTTTGTGTACAAAAAATAGGTTTAACACTTTGGCTGCTAAGGGCTAAAAGTGCCTTCCTGTGAAAAAGAAAGTAAAGGTAGTGGTGCTGTGTGTGAAATTTTGTGGCTAGTATGTGGATACATACATATGGCTGGTCACTGTACAAGAGTTACCAATAAAATCAATTACATTGTCAAGCACAAGTGTCTATCTGTTTTACACTTATTGAAGATGATAATTCTGCATACTATGAGTTTTCTAATTTCATTTAATTTCATTGTCTTGGAGTACCTAATAGTAAAGGCAAATTTCATTGCAAGAGTCTAAGGATACAGTAATGGTTTAATTTGATTTTTTTAATAATGATTTGCTCCTACAACAATCATTTTGTGAATGGCTTAGTTAAATAAAGTACAAACCTAAAATCAAACTGGTTCTGAAATTTGCACTAGAGATGTTAAGATTAGGGAAAGTGGTGACTAGATGGATTATCAGGTAATATACATTTCTTCAATAATTTCATGAATTTGTTAACCAGCCAGTTCATGTGGCTGTACCCTTTTCAGGAGTGACTCAGGAAAACAGGCAAAAAGTTTCAAGTTTCTCATAATTATATTTGCTTATGTACATTACACAAAGTGAATCATGAAGTACTTCTGCTTTCATTAAAAATGAAGAAAAACAGCACAACTTCAAAATATCAGGCTCACAGTGTTTGGTCAGAGGTCAAACACTAGTCATCAGTCTGTTAATTAATAAAACAGACACATTATTAACCAGTAGGAGTACTGTGTTAGATAAAAAGCTTGCATGGTGCATTAGTCCAGTACTTAGAGAATAAAGTATGCAATAAGAACATGAAAGACTCTCATTTGCATAAATGTACCACATTTGACATTGCTGCAGAAAGGAAGAATGAGGTTGTTCATGTA
>NC_056729.1:1549776843-1549874343 GCF_019279795.1 Protopterus annectens | reverse complement strand
ACCATATTACTCTTCTGCAAGTATAAGCAGGAAGGCAAGCACCCCTGCACCCCCCACACCCCATGCTACTTAAATATATCAAGATTGCACTTAGTGTAGTGAAGTGCAATCTCAGAGCTGATATATTTAAGTAGCAGGGGGTGTGGGGGTGCAGGGGAGCTTGCCCCACCGTTTATAGTTGAAGGGTAATATGTTTCTGTATGTACTTGTGCTGGAATATAGTAAGTGTTGGCATCCTGTGTGTTTTCAGTATTATGAGATTCAGTATTTTGAGTTTTCAGTATTTTGAACTTTCAAAATTTTGGTCTCAGGATTTTGGGCTTTCAGGATTTTGTAGCGCTCCCATACATAATATAATATATATATATATATATATATATATATATATATATATATATATATATATATATATAGTTTTATATATAAATATATACATGGGATCCCTACAGATCCCTGAAAACATTTTTCATCGAATGATTATCAGTGGGGCATATTTACACGAAAGTGCTTTTCACAGAAAAGCACTTTCGAATAAGTATGCCTGTTCCGGAGATCGTACTACAGTGCGGGTAAGGGAAAATTCCCTTTTCCCCACTATAGTGCAATCTCGGAGTGAGAATATTAAAGTAGGGGGTGTGTGGGGTGTGCAGGGGGCTTGCCCCCCTGCATAAACGTAGATTTGTTTTTTTTTTGTTTTTTTTAATGCACTTTAACAAAAGCGTTTTTTCGGTGAAAAGCGCTTTCATTAAAGTGTGTTCGGTGATAATGGATTTGGGCTTTTGCACTTTCGTGCAAAAGTCCTAGATCCATATATATAAATATATATATATATATATATATATATATATATATATATATATATATATAATATAATATGTTCACACATGTCAGAGAATCTCTCGTGGTCAGGAAACACCAGTCAACTGTTCAAGAAAGTGCACCGATGCTTCCACTTTTTAAGAAGGCTGAAAATATCAATGCTTCCTCCTCCTGTTCTCTCAGCTTTCTATAGAGGTGCAAAAGTGAGCATTCTCCCCTGCAACTTCACAGTGTGGTTTGAAAGCTGCACAGTTACAAAAGGGAAGGTGATACAAAGAGTGGTAAGGGCTGCAGAGAAGGCAACTGGTTCCAGTCTTCCATCGATACAACACCTTTATTCTGCAAGAAGCATTCAAAAGGCCACCAGAATAATACAGGACAACATGCTTCTGCACATGGACTGTTTAGCATCTGACATTCGGCAGGAGCTATCACAGCATCTGCTGCTGGACTACAAGATTCAGTAACAGTTTCTATCATACAGTGATAAGACTTCTGAACTCGGGCACTAGTCCCAGGGGCCTGGACACATAAGTCAATTTTTATTTATTTGTGCAATATATACTTACATATATTCCAAGCAAGTGCAATATTTATTTATTATATCCATAGTTAGTATTATTTAACCCACTCAAGTGTAATATTAGACAAATAACTTAGGCATTGTTCAATCTGTAGTCTTTGTATTACTTTAAATAGGGTAGTTAATTTAACTCAGGGGAAGGTATTCTTTTCCTATATGAGCGTTGGTAAATCTCTCTGCTTTTTTGCATGTACTGGGAGTAGTACTGTATTTGTTAATTATATTTATTCCTCTACTTGTATGTGTTGTTACACATTCCTTTGTAATCTCAAGAATTGAGCTGATGCATGAAATTTTGTTTAGGCTACACGTGTGCAGTTCTAAATGATAATAAAGTTTACTTTGACTTTGACAGTTGTGCACTGCTACCCTCTGAGCAATTCAGTTGTGCATTGCGAAGCAGTGATACAGTTTTCTATCCCTAGCCCTTCATAGAATAGCTGCTTTTTGTTAGTCTTATAGCAAAACCTGGTCCATCTAGCCCACTCCCCACTAGTTACTACAGTATGTACCTGCCATAATGGATGACAGTTTCCCACCATTTCTCCAGCCAGCCTGACTGACACGGGCATCCTGAGGCAATGTAACAATTGCCTTATGTATAATGACAACTAATTACTCCTAAAACAAATAAAATATGTAAGAGATGTATCTATGAATCTGGAATAAATTCGCTCACATAACGACAAACCAGATATCAATGAGGTTGTCAGCACACACACACACTTCACCTCTTGCACATGACAAGCTCACAATACATAAACCCACATACGCAAAGGTATTTGTTAGAAGCCTACCTAAAGAGCAGAGACCTCCCAAGGGCAAACCTATTGCACACACTACAAACCCAAAATAATCCACTGCACATAATAATACACACAACAGTGTCTCGGCCAATAAAAACCCCAAGGCACAATATCTCAAAACCAAATGTCTTGATCATAGCCGACTCCATAGTAAAATACACATATGTCCCCCTCACCAGGCTGGACAAGGAGAAAGTCACAGTCAACTGCCTGTCAAATTCCAGGATCCATCAGATCACTCACACACTCAAGTCTCTCAACAAGTACCATTATGATTCTGCCATAGTCCATGTTGGAGTGAATGATTTGAGATGTACATCACTGGACTATATGAAGAGAGACATGTCTGAGCTCTCAGATTATGTGTCCCAGGCAGCTATGTCCTAAGCAGCATTCTACCTTCACCCAGAATGACGTCTCAATATAAACAAAAAAAATATTGACTTAAAGAATTGGCTTAGCTTCTGGTGTCAATCCAGGGGAATCTAATATCTGTCAGCCTGGGAAGATATGGTCAACAGACCACACTACGTTGCCAGAGATGGTTTTCACCTGTCGCCTCTTGGCTTTCAGTTACTGACAAAGGTACTTGCCTCTCCCCATTGTGCCTTTTTATGCAATGTCATAACAACAAATTCCCTAAAGTAAAAACTCCACTAGAGACAAACTGAAGGTTATGCTGCTTAATGCTAGGAGTGTAAATCAGAAGCTGCACTCACAGGAAGCACTTCTTACTTTGGAAGATGCCGATGTCTGGCAGTCACAGAGGCATGGTTCAAGGCTGCAGAGAGCACCCCGGCCATGCAAGGCTACAATGCCTTCCACATGTTCAGACCTCGAAAGGAGCATGAAAGAACCAAAGGCATAGGTGTATCCATCTCCATTAAGGACAAATACATTTAGTGTCTAACTGGCGATGCTCTTGTACCTCACTAAAAACTCCCAGCACCTAACTTCCCACTATGGAACCCCCCTGTTTCTATCCTCTAATCTCTCCCACTCTTTTCTCTGTACCTTCTCACCCCTCCTTTCTCCAGCTTTTCATCCTGATACAGTCTACTCACTGGCTTCTCCCTGTAATCTACACCCCTCTACTTTGAATCCTACTCACTCACATGTAGAATTATTGTCTTTCTCTATGCATATATACTGCTAAGAGACTTTCTTCTTCTACTTTGACTTTCATACTTGTTTCCATTTATACTGTCACTTAAAAAAAAGATTATGTATTTTCTATGTATTATTGAAATGTCATCGCAGCAAATAGTCTTATCCTTTCTACTGTTTGCACATTTTTATATATCAACAACTGATCTAACTAATTGTATATAGTACTACATTTGTTTTATTCATGTATCTACAATGTTTTATTTTGTTAATTGTATGTAATAATGTGGAGCTTTTCTCCCCAGACCTCCACTGAAAATGGGCTCCTCCAGGCCCAGTGGACTTTACCGGTCAACAAATGCAATACACAAATAAATAAATAAATACACCTCAAGACTGATCAAAAAGTACGACTCCCTAGAGCTACTCCAGTTCCAACTAACTGTAGGTAAATCCTGCTTCCACATCATTGTTAGCTGTAGGTCCCCCACCATGAACCATGAGAACCACTCTGCCTACCTATACCTATTTGAGTCACTCACTGTACAGCCAAACACTTTGGTGATGGGTGATTTCAACTATCCTTCCCTTGATTGGGAGTCATATGTGAGGACAAACATGCTCGCCCTAAGGTTTCTGGACTTTGTTATTACAAATGCTATGGTGCAGTTAGTCTGCACCATCACAAGGGGCTTGAATGTCCTAGATGTAGTACTCACCAACATAGGGAGGTCTCTGCACTACCCCCTGTGTGTGTTGCACTCCCTGGTAAGGTCTGATCAGAAATTAGTCTCGTTTGAAGTAATGATCATACCTGACCACCCCAAGAGCAAAAAGGATGAAAAATTTCTCCAAAGCAAGCTATGGCCTCCTAAGTGATGGAATAAATAATTTCAAACCCCTTGCTACCACTGTCAACAGTGACACCTATACAGAAGTATAGACTAATGCCCTGTATAAACACCTATACAAATGTATTGACTTGGCTGTACCTAAACAGATCAAAACAAGGTCTTCACAAAAAAACAAGGCACGCTGGTGGACATCAAGCATAAATAGGTTATACAACAAGAGGAAGAAACTAATCTCTAAGGACAAGAGAGAAATGACTCAGTAGAGGAAGGACACCCTCCACAGCTTGAACAACAAATTAGATGTCTTGTAAAGTCCTCTAAAGCCAATTATGAAGCTAAACTAGCATCTCTGGCTAAGGGTAATCACAAGGCATTCTTGTGCTGAACTAGTAGTGGACAGTACCACTCATACTGACCCTGATGACATCGTCAGACAGATTTGGTGCAAACTTCACCCCTCTATCCCCACCAGACATACCCCAAAGCATATCTGTTACCAGTCTTCTACCTAGTATCTCCAAAGAGCAGGTCATAACTGCACTCCCCATGGCCAAAAACACAGCCTCTATGGAACTGGATAACATCCCAGGCTGCCTACTAAATGGTCTAAAACAGGGCCTAGTGGAACCACTTGGCACACTCTTTAACCACAGTCTTAGTACTGGCTTTGTCCCAGCAGACTGGAAAACAGCAAAAGTAATTCTCTTGTACTAAGGCAGTCCATCAAGCATCCTTTAGGAACTATAGACCCATAAACCTAACCAGCCTTATCTGCAAGGCCACGGAAGGAATCATTATGGACCTTATCAACAAAGACATAGTTGAACTTCAAACTCTTGATCTGATGCAATTTGGCTTTGTTAAGGGTAGATCATAGGTTCATAGGTTAGTACTAGGCTAACTGCTCTTGTGAGCCATTTTAAGCCTAGCCAATTACCCCATTTGAGAATCAAACCCTGACCCTTGTGTTTGTAAGGTAAACACCTTAACCATTATGCCACCCTCCCACCCTTAAACCTGGTGGACTTCTTTGAGAATGTCACCAAAGCCCTGGATGAAGGCAAAACAGTACATACAGCCTATCTTGACTTATCCAAAGCTTTTGACACAATCACCCACTCAGGCATCATTAAGAAACTCACCCATCTGTGAATAAACCCATATGTCTCTAGATGGGTAGCCAACTGTCTCACCAACAGAACGCATACAGTCAAAGGTGGGGATTCCACCTCTACCAACAGACCTGTTGCCAGTGGTGTACCAGAAGGATCTGTGCTAGGCCACCTACTGTTTGGAATCTATTTCTCAGAAGTCCAGGCAAAAACAGATGGTTTATGGCTTACCAAGTTCGCTGATGGATGTAAATGGATGCAATCATTGAGTCCCCCAATGATGATGACATACTACATAAAGGGCTTACACAGACAAATGGTTGGTGCCAAAGCCACAGACTTAAACTAAATTAAAAAAATGCATTATCATCCCTTTCGGCAAAGAGGAAGTCCCTGAAAATTACAATATTAACAGTAGCCCCTTAGCTCAAACCCTGTAATGAGACATTTGGAAACACAGGTTGATGGCAAGCTTAACTTCAATCACCATATGCCCACAGTGGTAAGGAAGGTCTTCTGTGTTGCACATCTCATATAAGTAAGAGCATTGCATCCAGACCTAAAGATGTTAAAGCTTCCCTGTACTCATCCATCATCAGACCACTGATAGAGAACAATGCTTCCTTCTGCATGTACCTTACCAGATACCTGCAGTAGCTGGAGAGACCTCAGAGGTTCCAAACAAAGAAAATTCAGGGCCTTCAATACATGACCTACATGGACAGACTGAAGGCCCTGTCACTGTACTATGTATCTGATAGGCTGTTGAGAGGCGACTTTTGCCTGGCCTAAATAGCAGTCTCGGACCCTGCCCTAATGGTAATGCTGCAATGCTGCACATCTGCAAGTCAAATGGGACAAGATTCACTCTCTCTCGGGATCCTAACCAAGGCTGCAGTATTAGCAAGACATACTGGAGAGACAGATGTGTCTCCCAGAGACTGCCACTCCTCTGGAAAAAAACTCCCAATTCATGTAAAACAGAACTCTTCAATGACCCTATTTAAGTGTAACTCTGACAACTGGATGGGAGACCATAAATTTACTCCGGGGGTGTCACCTATGTCCCTTTTGGATAAGGGTAGTCAGTGCTGATCATAGACTCATGCTGCAAATATGGACCATACAACTTGGTTAATAAGGGAACAACGGTATAACATGGCTAGGCTTATAAAGGCCTTTGGGTCGATAGCCTAGTAACATCCTATGAACCTATGAACCTATAAATGTTGAAACCTGTGAGGTTCTTTTTTGCTTTTTTTAACTGTTGCTGGATTTTGTTAGTAGTAGCAGAGTGACAAAGTGTTTTTAATAGTTTGAAATTGTCTACTTAGCTATATGGGAAAAATTAATTCAACTGGACTTTTTTCTGTTTGAGAATGCACAGTTTACAATCGGCAGTCTGAATGGTCTATCCAATCAGCATTCATGTTCTTGAATAATTAAAGCTGTTTTTCTATATTTAAGAAAACACCATGAAGATATGGGTGGCCGAAAGGTCAGTTAGGTTACAGAGTGTAGTTTTGCCCACTCGTTGAGTGTCAAAAAGCTGTTTCATTCTTATTAGATATGATGATCAGTTGATAAAAACTCCATGAAAATCAGTTTGTAGCAGCAGTTGCATACTATTTGATATGCTTCTTGTTTTAAGTGATAGTAAATTGCTTACACAAAGAACAAGATAATGTTTATGCAAGGCAAAGGGTAAGAATTTAATAATTAGAGAGAAGAGGCTTAGTCCACATGCAGAAGCTTTCAGTTATCTTATCTTGATCAGAAGAGCTTTGACCTATTTTACTAAGCCATAGAACTGGATCACCAGAGAAACCTGAGATAATTAGTCTTTGAATTAGTATAGAGGGTCATCTAGAATGAAAGTGTGTTAAGGCTCACAGATAAGTGTCTGTTAGGAACTGGCATATATATTAATAAATCTTTCAACTGGAGGGCACATAAGGTTGTAGGAGAGTCATAATTGTTTCCTAGGGGCCATGTTGTATTGGTAATATTACACAGGTGTCAGATTACCTAGAGTATGTGTTCCAAATGGAAGTGATAAGTTTTGTGAATAATGATGTATTAACTATGTAAATCATGACTGTCAACAAGGTACTGTTTCTTTTTCTCTTTTTTAAGTCCTTGTAAATTAGACTTGAAATGTGTGACTTTATTGTGGAGTATGAATTAAGAGAATGGATGGTATTCATAGTTTCAGGCTTTACAGATGTGTGATGGGAATCTATGAATAGCTATGCCTATGTGTAAAGGAACAAAGGGGGAAGAAGCAGTTCTGGTCTTAGAATACCTCAGCTCTGTGACAAAATGCCCTCTGCAGTTCTATACATTCAAGGTGCATAAAATAATAAGAAGTGAGTATAGCAGAATAATTTGCATGTACATAAAATCAGAAATGGAGTCATGCATCTTGTTCAGGAAGCTGCAGGCATGAGCCTTCTTGGATCTCTCAAAAACGTTCATGAGAACCTGCACTGAGCAGAGTTGACTGCCACTAGCCCGATGCTTGCATAAACTGTTTTAAGATTTATTGTATTCATGGTAAAGTGAATTCTTACATGGGCACTCTGTTTTGGCTTTTATATGGTTGGAAAGTAGAAGACAGGACAGAGGGAAATAGAAGAGAGAAACAACAAGGGAAACAGAAAAGGAACACATTTTTAAAAGATTGTGCTGTTTTGTTGGGATAGACCTCAATTTTTCCATTTTTTAATAAGGAAAGTTGAGGAAGTAATAATGGCCATTGGTACAAAAAACTAAGTTAGGGAACAGTTAAGGAATGTTTTTAAGACAAGAACATAGAACATAGACAAGACAGACAGGAACATTATAATGGGCTGACACCGGAGGACAAGTTATATAGATTTCAGACAGACAAAAAGGAGGGGATAAGAAAATACATGAGGCAGCCACCACCCCTTTCTGAAGTGTGCCAAATATCCCTCTCTCCCTGATACACGTGAGAAAGTTCACACTGACAGTGTAGGGGTTGAGGTCTCTATTGGCTTGATGGCCAGAGCCAACTGGTTCAGCAAGTATTGTGCCCAGTGGAGAGGAGATTGATATGGGTGCCACCTACTCTCCATGGCCTTCTCAGCTGCAGCTTCAACCAGATCCTGAAGCTCACAGTGTTGGCTTACCAAGCTGTGTTGTACTGGGAGGACTCAAAGGGGTGAATTTATTGTCCCCCACCATGGGAAGATGTCCTCTTGTTGGGCAAGGGGAGGTGGAGAATATTCTTATATCTAGAAAGCTTATGGCTGAGCTATCTCTGAAATGGATATATATATATATATATATATATATATATATATATACATATTGATGTTTATAAAATGCTAAGATGCATTATCCCCATCTCAGAAAGGCATGCTGACGTTTGTGTAGACTTTCCCTCCTACTTAATCTTCACCATGTTTTAATGTTTTTTGAGCCTGATTTATCAGAATTCTATGAGGGACATGGCAAGAATGAGGCAGTTCAAGGGGAGTCGAAAGGAGGCAAATACAGAGAAACTTTCTTCTTATTCTGGGACAAGCTGTTAATAAGTTAATAACTGACTGCATGGAAGTAAAGGGAAACCGTACAGAGATATGTAATGTGACAGAGTTAATGCCCAAGTATAGGGTGATGGATGTTGGAGAGTTGGGAGTAATGTTCAAAGTAGGACTGCTAAGCTTATTCCAAAAAAAAATATATATATGCAAGCATAGGTGGAAGACCCTGAAGCTGTGGGATTGGGGGGGGGGGGGGTCCAGTTGAGTCACAAGTAGCTTTTCGCAGGTTGTGAGCCTATCTAGCTTTATGGTTGTAATTCATGCATGCATACTGCGGTGATAAGTGTTACAAAGTGGTGGGTGTTTGGGCAGAACAGTACTGAGTGCAGGCAGGTGATAAGGTCACATTGTTTGTCTTGTGGTCTTCATACTCCTTGAGGGGTTTCACATATATCTAAACCTTCCATCCCCAAAATGGAAAACATCAGCCATCATAATGTGGGAAAAATCGGGCATGAAGTGAAACACAGAATACTAATGGCTTATTAACAACGTCAACTAGGAGGGTCACAGGTGGGTTAAAGTATGCCATTCACTTATATAATTAAAGAAAATGTTAATGAATTAATATGATTACGTTTGATTTAACATGGATATCAGTAAGGCATTCCTGATATGGATTTTTGTTGGCCCTGGGCATACCACTTCAGGAAGTGTGGACTGCTGAGGTTCCTAATGAGGAGCATAGTTGGTCCATGTGTGACTCTGTCCTGGTGTGTGGGACAGGTGGTGTCATACTGTATATTAAAAAAAAAAGAAATGCAGAGGAAGGGACAAGAAGAAGAAAGTACAGTTTGGAAGGAAGTATAGGGGATTAATACATATTAAGGGAAGGGATAGACAGGAGTTTGGCAATAAAATGTGCTTTTATTTATTTTTTTCTCTCTCTCTTATTGCTAGAGCACTTATTGTGATCTTTCTTTTGGCAAATGTCACACATGAAAGTAGGATGGTTGTTGAAGGATGTTGTTGCAGGGGATCCACCCACCACTGGAGTGGCACATGATGTGGTTGCAGATGGTGGTCTCAACAGGTGACGGCTGCTGCTGTCATGGGTGTTTCAGCTGCTGCTATGCAGTGAGGTCACAGATGGTGGAAGTATAGAGTTTGTATCAGCCAGTAGTCCATAGGAAGTGGTCTCATCAGGTGAGGGATACTACTGCAAGGGGTGTTTTGGCCGCTAGAGTAGTACGCAGTGAGGTCACAGGCAGTGATACATTTTTATGTGCTCATTTAGGCATTTGAGAGTCATGTGGTATGTGAGTAGTGAGGGGGCAGGTAAGGATGATATGCATCCGGAGAATAGTGAAGCAGGCATTTAGGTTAATTATGGGGAGTTTGGGGTCCTTCATAGGCAGGGCTGGAGACATTAACAACTGAGGCTGGGTTGGACTTCAGGGTCTAGCTGAGTGATTGATTAGCTAAGCAAGCACTGGTGTGTGGAGGGGGGTCTTTTGACCCTTTCACCTATCATTTTTAGTTGGAGGAAAGGTTAAGAAAGGGGGAGTATATGGATAGTTTGAATTAATTGATGTGGGTGGGGTTCAACGTATGATGGAATCAGAAACTGTAAATGGTAAAGTAAGGCTTTGGAGGCTGTAGTTGCTTTTTGGCTAAAGTCAGAGTACAACTGGGTGTTAAGCTTCCTTAGGTGTTAGGTTTCAGTTATTGCATGGAGGATTGCTTGCATTAGGATACTGCCTTGGCCTAAGTTATGGGGGTGGGGCTGGGGTTTGTTTGTGGGTGGCATATAGGTTGTTGCACACTAGTATGAAGTGTGTCAGTATGTATTTAGCTGTGCAGGTGACAGATGGGAAGGCATGTTAGTTAATTTGAGTTTGCAGCAGCCTGAATCAGGTAGGCTATGTTTGTTATGGGGATTTCAGGATACCTGGATTAAAGGGAATTTTGGGGGGTAGAGCAAAAGGGGTGTCTTTTCATGGTTCAGAGGGAAGACCGGGGATGCAGTTACCCATTAATTTATGGGTAATGTGTCCGCTGCTCATGCCATTGATTGTTTTCAGACGTTGCACAGGAATTAATAAATGTTTTCTTTAAGGGTTTTTCTATTGAATCAAGCGTGGGAGGGGTCAAGTCTATTATGGAGAAAGAAAGAGATTTGTGAGGTTTTGGTGGAGTAGGAATGGTGGGCAGGTAGGTTATTGGCATGTTTGATATTCGTTCCTTTGGGCTTCTAGGGTTGGTAGGGCTTGATAGAACATTGTAGGTATGCAGGTGTTTGGGGGATATGTGAGGAAATGGGGGTTCTGTTGGCTAGGCAGAAGTTGGAAGGCTTAAGCAAGGTATTGTTTTGGGACTCCTAGCAGATGTAGTCCAGGGTTTGTTTCTGTACTGGATGTGAAGGTAACACATCGAGAGAAAAGCTTTAAGGGGGAAGTCCAAGGACAAACAGTGGATTAAGGATTCATTGAGATTTTGGCAGATAGATTGGGTTGTTCATGGGGATTTGCATTTGTTTACAAATGTGGCAGGAGGTATTGGGTTGGGGGCATACTTTGGAAGGGGTAGTGGTTTGTTGGCTGGCAGGGGGGGTGGGACGATTGGAGGAGAGAGACTGCATTTTAGAGTTAGTTTCATTTTATCTGGCATTGTAGGATTAGCAGGAGAAGTTGTGGGAAATAGCGTTCATTTTCAAACGGTTCATATGGCAGTGGTATGGGTAGCTGGGCTGCTAGGCAAAGAGTGTCAAGCTGGGTTAGAAGGATTACATGCTTACTGCAGAAGTCTGGGGCAGCTTTGATAAGGAAACCCTATGGAAGGGTTTTGTTATCTTTGTTAAATTTGTGTTGCAGCTGCCCGGGGGAAGGAGTTTGTTGGGAAAGATTGTTGAGTTATTTGGTTCAAGCTCGGGAACAAGGTGAGGCAGTTCAGTTGGTCAATGAGGATTTAGTTGTGATTAGTATAGTTGCATGGGTAACAGGGTTATGTGACTTTACCAAATCTTGGACGGTAGTTCATATGCTTGAAGGGTTGGGGTAGGTTTGGTAGTGTGAAGATTTTCAGTCTTTGGCTATTGGCTATTGTTAATCAGCAAATGCTTTCTTGCTTTATAATGGATACTTGGTATGATGGCAGGATTGCTATTAAGTTGATCTATTAGAAAAGGAAATCATATTTTGGTCATTATTATATCCACTCGGCAAAAAAATGGAGCTGCAGTAGGCATGATGGCATGCAATTGGCCTTGTTTTGTTTTGGGTGACATTGGGCTTTTTAGAATTCTGGTGGGACATTTGGCAGGTAATGACTGGGAATAACTACGAAGCTACTGTTGGCAGTTAAGATAATTGAAGATTTGTTTAATTTACAGAGGTTATACAAGGGTATGGGTATTATTTGGCATGAGAGAGGGACCACCGGTTTAATTTCAGCCACTTAAGCAATTGGCTGCTTTGGGTATTTATATGATAGGGCTTTGGGAGTTTGATATCAGGGATCCAGTGTGGTTCAGAGATGAGGGAATACACCGAATGATGTTTGTCTTCACCCCTTTTAATGTATGGTTAGGTTTTTTTGGAAGGTTTTGGTGGAAGTTTTGGTAGGAAGGAGGGGAAACAGCCTGGTCAGGCTTGTTCCTCTTCTGTTCCTCCTCTGGTGTTGGATGTTCATTTCAATGAGCTGGAAAAGGAGAGTGAGCAGTTGGATGCCTCCTGATAAGTAAAATAAGTGAGTGCAGGTAAAGGCACTGGTTATTTGTTTGGATATTTAATTTAATAAATGGGAAATGAAAGTGAATGATAGGGCGCTGGCGGATAAGTAAAATAAGAGAATGGACGTAAGGTCGGTGCTTATTTGGTCAGGGTGAGTGAGGTCACACTGCCCTAATTAATAGTTATATGAATGTTTTGCTGTGATTAATAGCAGTCATATCAATGTTTATGTCGTGATTAATACATAATATTGTCAAAGTTATGTTTATGGAAGTTTAATAAAGGTCATCAAATGTCATTCGATGTGATGTGTTTATTGAAAGGGACCAGGACAGACTACATTACCACGCTATTGTATTTCCATTCTTTGTCATTATCTCTATATAGGTAGGTAGGTTCATAGGTAGGTACTAGGCTATCGGCCCTGGGGCCTATACAAGCCCAGCCAAAAAGGTACCCTGGCTTTTGCCACCCAAGAAAATAATTTTCCTGTGCCACTGTCGAGCAGAGCCACAGAGGTGATCCCTGGGGTGAATTTCCTATTTCCCATCCAATCATCAAGATTTTTCTTGGAGTGCTAATGAGGAGCTTTGTCTGATATAGATAGGTAGTTTATTCCAGAGTATGGGAAGTCTCTGGGACAGGAATCTATCCCTCTGGCATGTTCTGTTTATTGCAGTGACAAGGTTTAGGTCCCTAGCGTGTGTAGCTCGGAGGGATTGGGATTTCTTTAAATGGAGCATGTCCAACAGCTCTGGGTTTGACATAGCTTTGCATGTTAGGCAGAGATAACCTCTGAGTAGGCGATATGCGACGGAGTAAAGCTGGAGTTTTTTGAGACGGTCTGCGTAGGGCATCTGTTTGAGGCCGATAATCCTCTTTGTGAGGTATTTCTGCAGCCTTTCCAGTTGTTGTAGATGTCTTGTGAGGTACATACCAAAAGGGGCATTGTACTTTATAATGGGTCTAATGAGTGATGAGTAGAGGGGAACAATGACCTCTTTTTTTCTGGATGAGAAACCTTTTGTGATGAGGTGTCCCATGTAGCAGGATTTCCTGACTACTCTGGTGATGTGATTATCAAAGGAGAGACTACTGTCCACCTGTGCCCCAAGGTCTCTTTTCACACTTTCGGTGTTAAGTATACTACTGCCTATGTTGTAGTTCATGGTTACAGAGTTTTTACCAAAGGGAATAACAATGCACTTTTTGGCATTGAGCTTGAGGCCATGGCTTTGACACCAGGCATCTGTCTCAGTGAGGCCCTTTTGCAGGATGTCCACATCGTTAGGAGTTTCGATTATGGCTCCTAGTTTGCAGTCATCTGCGAACTTCATTAGCCAAAGACCTTCTGTGTTAGCCTGTACTTCAGAGAAGTAGATACCAAACAGGAGAGGACCCAGGACTGAACCCTGTGGTACTCCACTTGTCACTGGTCTGAAGTCGGATTTGGAGTCTTCTACTTTCACAGTGTGGGTTCTGTCAGTGAGCCAGTTGGCAACCCATCTTGTGACATAGGGATTTATACCTAGTTTAGTGAGTTTATCTTTAATTCCAGAGTGGGGGGTAGTGTTGAAAGCCTTGGCAAGATCTAGATAGGCTGTGTGAACCACCTTACCCTTGTCTACGGCTTTGGTAACTGCTTCAAAGAAGTCTATCAGGTTTAGGAGGCATGATCTGCCTTTTACAAACCTGAACTGGGTAGGATCCAGAGTTTGGGGATCACCAATGTCTTTGTTTATAAGTTCCATGATGATATGTTCCATGGCCTTGCAGACCAGGCTTGTCAGGCTAATGGGGCGGTAGTTCCCAGGGTCCGTTGTGGCTCCCCACTTGTGGAGTGGGATAACCGTTGCTGTGTGCCATTCAGCAGGCACAAAGCCTGAGGTGAGGCTATGATTGAACATGGTACTTAAGTGGTGTGCTAGTTCATTCTGTATTTCATGTAGAACGCAGCCTGGGATGTTGTCTGGTCCCATGGATGCTGTGTTCTTTGGAGAGTGTGGTTTTTACCTGTGCAGCCGTGATTACAGAAACTTTGCACTCTTCCGGTATAGAGATCGGCTCTTTAGGGGGTGAGAGGGGGGTAAAGTTAGCACTGAACCTATCTGTCAGGATGTTGGCAATATCAGTTGGATCTGTATATTTAGTGCCATTGTGCTGTAACTCAGAGCAGATCTGAGTGTTGCCATTGAGATTCTTGACATAGCTATAGAATGCTTTGTGGTTGTCTTTAAAATCAGTGGTGATTTTGTTTTCGTAACTAGCTTTGGAGGATTTTATCAGGGATCGCAGCTTCTTACTGAGACTGACCAGGGAGCTCCTCCACTCGTGGGATTTTACTCTCTTTTTGCAAGAGTTACTTCCTTCTGTTGTACAGTTTGTTTATGGAAGGGGACCACCAGATTGGCTTCCTTTTTTTGGAGGATAGCATCTTGGTTCTGTTTGGGTAGCACAATCCATGCACTCATGTAAGTGCTTATAAAGTGCAATTGTGTAGGATTCAGTAGTCGTAACTGTATTGTCCATCTGCATGGGTGTCATGAAGTTCACCACTTCTGTCTTAAGAAGTATGAAGTTGGCTTTCGAGAAATTTTTTACCATGGTTTCCTTAATGGGGGGTGGAGGCAGGATGTGGATATCTAGGGTAATTAGCTTATGGTCGGATCGGACCAATGAGGCATTGACTTCAGATGTGGAACACGGGTCACTCATATTGGTAATGACTAGATCTAGGATATTGTTGCCCCTGGTGGGGGTGTGGATAAATTGATCCAGGGCATTGGAGTTTATGAATTCCAGAAAGCAATGAGCAAAGGAGTTGATACATGAGTAGTTTTCTCAGTTAATGGTGGGGTAGTTGAAATCGCCCATTATTAGGGTGTTTGGTTGAACCCTAATATTTTCCAGTACATCAAGAAAAGAGGAGTGGGAATCCTGGGGCATGGTAGGTAATCTGTAGAAAGCTACCATTTGGATTGCAGTTTTTCCCAGAGTTAGTTGCACTTGGATAACCTCGGCTGCATTAAGCTGAGCAACTAGCCTGGAGGTGTGGATATCCTTAATGAATATGGACACACCTCCACCTTTGGTGTTCTGGTCCAGGTTACATGGCCGAAAAGTGTGGTATGAGTTATAGCCTGGTAGTGCAGGGGTGCTTTCTGGAGCCTTGAACCAGGTCTCAGTCACTGCACAGATATCGATGTTCTCCATTTTAAGGAGTGCCTTGAGTGAGTGCATTTTGAGATTTAGACTTCTAGCACTGAGTAGCATCACCCTCAGTTTTTGCTTGCCTGTTCCTGTTACGGTGGTGAATTTGTCATTTGAACCTTGCCTAAAAACGGCACTATAGGGGCGGCAAGAACCTTAGCCAGTATCCGGAATCCCAGGGGTGACAGGTACAGGCCATCTCTGGCAAAGCATCCTGGTCTGTCGACCATGTCATTCCAGGCAGACAGATACTGGATCCCTTTACAATGGCACCAGAAGCTTAGCCAATTGTTGAAGTTGATCATTTTGTCCTTGTACTGTGGCATCATTCTGGGTAATGGCAGAATGCTACTCAGGGATAGGGTCATACCTGCCCTGGCTACAAGATCGGAGAGCTCTTCCATGTCTCTTTTCATGTAGTCCAGGGAGGTACATCTCAGGTCGTTCACACCAACATGGACAATGACAGAGTTATATTTGTACTTGTTTTGGAGTGACCTGAGTGCGTGGGTTATGTGGCGGATCCTGGCACCCGTCAGGCAGTTGACAGTAACCTTCTCCTTGTTTAGCCTGGTGAGTGGGACATCAGTGTGCCTGACTATAGAGTCGCCTATGACTAGTGTGTTGGGTACGTTGTTTTGCCTTATTGGCTGTGGTTGAGTGGCACACTGAGTCTGCGGGCTATGTGTCATTTGGATTGTGTTGGGGGGTGGAGGTTGCTTGCATTTCTGCTTTGGAGGTCTCTGTTGTTTGAGCAGATTATTACTGAGAGCCTCCATGAATGTTTTTGTGTTTCTATGTGTGGTGTAGATTTAGTGAGACTATGTGATGAGTGTGGTGTGGTGCAAGTGTTTACCTTCTCCTCTTGACTGTCAAGTTCAGTCTTGATTGGAGAGAGCTTTATCTCCAGTTTGGCTAGATAAGTGCATTTCTCACAGGTTGTAGTGCTGGGTGGTACGAGGAGAAGGTTGACTGTGTACATGAGGCAATTTCTACATTGCCCCAAGATGCCCAGATTCATCAGATAGACAGGAGAGAACACTGGGAGCTGACCCTCGGACATGCGTGAATAAAAAAACTATTTTCCTTTAGATAAGTGAGGAAAGTGAGTACAAGAGCTGCTTTTCTCTAAGCAAGTGAGGAAAGTAAGTACCAAAACTGTTTTCCTCTAGGTAATGAGGAAGGTTGAATGCTGTAGTAATTAGTAGGTTATTTAGTGCTTACAAGTTCTGAACAAGTGCTGATCACAAATAAGCAAATTCAAGTGCTAAAAGTAAGAATCTGTATCTGGACTAAACTAGTTACAGGAAAGGGGGGAAACAAGTGTAAATGTGGGCTTTTAAATCAGAAAGTTGAGAGAGATGGAAAAACTGCCCAAATGGCCAATAACTACAATTTCTGGGACAGAACCACTCCTTATGTGGTAGATAGGTTACCTAGTGCTTACCACTCCCACTGATAAGCTAGAAGGCTTCCCTCCAACACAGAAAGCTTGGGGGGGGGGGCTCAGAAGCTTACATACAGTCCTGGATACAGCAAATCTGAATCTGAACTACACTAGTTAGAGGAAAAGTATTTTATATATATATATATATATATATATATATATATATATATATACATACAGAAAAGTAGCTAAAACAGCAGTAAAAACAATTCATATGCAGTGCAAGCTAAAACACTTGAGTATGTAGCAATGTTAGACTAAACAGTCTAAAAAATGCACTCTTTCAGGACACAGGAAGGCTCCAGCAATGATATGCAGACTTTTATTCTAAGCTGCCTGACATTACTTGTTCAAACTTTCTGCTTCATTTGATTTCAATGTGATGCAGTTCAACATATAATTATACTTCTGATCAATTTATAAAACAAATTGCTTTATGCTTATAATTTTATTCATTTATTGATGTTTGTTTGCCAGGAAAATCTGACTTTTTATCTCTGTTCAGCGGAGGCCTGTGGAGAAAAGCTTCACAAATAAAATAATAGAAAATGCAAACAGATAGGTAAAAATTGAAATCATATTACAATATAGTGCAATACAGATATTAATACACATGACGTAGCAAAATACACAAATGCTATAACTAAAATAAGATAAATACAATATCATGTAGCATTGAAATATTTTGACATAAGTGCTAGAGTTTATTACTCACTCATTAAGTAAATGTTATTAGTGGAAAGTTCAAACAGTGGAATAGAAGGAGGACAGGAAGCGAGAGAAAGCATTTGTTAGAGGTACTAAGTTGAGTAGATATGAGAGGAAGGAGAAATAATGGGTAAAAGCAAGATTGAGAATAAGAGTAAGAGAGAGAGAGAGAGAAATAAAAACAAGGGAAAGGAGAGGAAGAATGTGTATAGGTATTAGAGGAGCAGAGCTAAAATTGTAGCCAGGAGAGCAGCACGTGCAAAGTCAGGAGTCAGACTGCACGTTAAATAAAAGAATATGTATTGTCTGATTGGTGCAGGCATCATATTCCAGAGTTTTGCTACGCAATGTGAGTTTAGACTTTGACCACAGTTTTTGTTATAGATGTCAAGTAGATTTTTGTCAAAAGACTGAAGATGACAATTTGGGAGGTAGTGGTGGAGAACTGTATTTATAGCTGGGCAGGAAGTGGGATTAAATGTAATTCAGTGTGTTAAGAGAAGTTGGGAATAATTTAGTTGGTGAGAGAATTCTAGTCGATTTAGAGCTTTTAGTGCAGAACCGTGATGTGTTCTTTGACTTGTATGAGCTGCAAATCTAACTAACTTGTTGTAACAATGTTCTGATTTAGATTTTAAGGTGACCTGGAACTATTGTTCTTGGGACTCCATTGAAAATGATCTCCTCCAGTAGATGTTCCTATTTAACAAGAATAGATTAATAAATAAATAAATATTGTAGGAGAGTGGAGACAGGCATTTCTTCTACTGCATTGACTGTCACAAATATGGAATCTGCTTGGCTAGATGAAATATGGGCAACACTAGAGAAACTTCTTCACACAGAGACCAGAAACACCACTGCTAAACTATTTTCTATCAGTCTCCAAACAGAAGAATCAAAAGTCAGTTAAACGTCATCAGCAACCCTGCTAGCAATAGTAGAACAGCTACCCAATCTCAACGGTATACCAGGTGTATTGTTTACCTAAAATGAATTTTTGACCATCTTGTTGTACTGAATAAAACACAAACATGCATACTAGCCTGTACTTGAATTAAATGAAACATCTGAAACTGTTTTTATCATTTAGAGAACTAGTATTTGTATTACAGGCTGCTTAACCTGTCCACTGTAAACAACGGCTAGAGGAAGCCAGCATAACATTAGCAGCCAAACACCAAGCACTTTCAGCAATTATTACAAAAAATGAAATGGCACAAGGCAGACTTCTAATGTGCAAAGAAACCACATAAATACTGTTTGCTACCACTTTGTGATTTATTAAGATTAAATGCACATCCTGGCGCCCTAGCAGGAATCCTTCTAGGAATAATCAGTAGGAAAACATGTGATATAAACACTACAGTCAGTTTGAAACAATCAGAATCAAATATAAAACTAATGAATGCAACTGATAATGCAATTAAAGCAACAGTCGCACATTACAAAGTAGCAGTAACCTGACCTAACAGGCAAAGTTTAGGAAGTTACAAACATATTCAGAAGACCTTAGTATGTATGCATTAATGTAAAAAATGCACTACATCAGTATATTCTGGATGGAATTGAAGTATTTTTTACAAGTGCAGATGTTTTGATACTATTTTAACTGAGAGCTGAGTGTTAAGCGTACAAATGCTGACACATCACATTATATATGGAAATATGTAAATACTGCATCTGCATTGGTATTACTTGTTCACATACTGATTCATGACTAGGAAGGGATTTCAGTAGTAAAATGCTTTACTTACAAAGGTAAGTTTGCTGACAAACAGAGAGTAGCTTATTCTGTTATCTATCATGCAATATTTATTATATATACAAAATAAGGGCACTTAAATACAAATATAAGAAGAGTTGTAGGAAACTAAATAAGTTGTCCTCAGTGTAGTTAATATATATCCTCTACAAACTCTCAAAATGCTGGTAATGTTTGATCTTCCTTTCTCTATCAAATAAACTAGACAGCAATATAAATATATGGGAATTATGGAAACATGTTCTTTTAAATATAACAATTTTGTACCACAGTGTGTAAATAATGATATTAAATCATTTTTGCATAAATAATTGTGCGTTTTGCTTGGATTTCAATATTAGTTGTCTATGATTGTCTGTAGTATTGAAATTATTTTCTTTTTTTCTGTGTATCCTAAATGGTCTGGGACTTCAGTACTACAATGTGCATTTAATCTTGGTAAATCTCATAGTACAACCAAACAGTGCTTATTTGGTTTATTTTTCTTAATATGTGGCATTGCTTCAGCTTTTTTTTTTTTTTTTGTAATTCAAATCTGGCATTTACTACCTGACTTAAATGCCACAGTACTTTTTTTCATTTTTCAGTTTAGATGCTGGTTAAGCGGTTGTTGGCATTTCCAGAATACATACTGTGTGGTACTCATGGTTCTACTGCATACTATACAAAGCAGTGCAAGTGGCTTTTGTAGTTTGCAAGGGGTATAAGATTCACAAACTGCTTGTGTATTGCTGTGCAAGGGTTTTCAAGTGAGCAATGTCTGCAAATGTGTCACTCCATGTTCATGGCCTATGTAATATAGACAACTGCATATCATAGACAAATACCCAACATTTGCTGTTGCTTAGTATAGCAATTCATGAATTTAAACAGCATAGATGCAATGTGGTTGTTAGCCTCATGCACCCACCACCCACAGCTGTTAGTGCAACTATATGTGAAGGGCAGAGGACAGTAGAGCAAAGAAGGTCTGATCTACTCTTCTTTGAGTTACTCAGATTGGCTTTCTGGGTAATTATTGCTGTACAGTCTGTATGTTTGTATGTGCCTGTATGCTTATCTGTCTATAGCCAGATAAGACTGGAAGCTATGTTGGTGTTTGGCTGTATATTGGTATGTACTGGGAGCCTAGCTGTTCATGTGTGTGTGGGTGTGTGTACATGCTCAGGTGCACAAATGCATGTGAATGTGTATGTGTAGGGGTGTGCATGTATGCTTTGCTAAACCAACATGCCATCTAACACCAGTTCCTACCTTATTACATTTAAGGCACATGCTCATAGTTGCTAGACAGATGACATCTTGTTTACTGCTGTGCTGGCATAGACTGAGGGCTTGATATTGAGTGTTTGAGAGGTGTGTGTGTCTAATACATATCTACATAATTTACATGAACAGGGTGCTATAGTTGCAACTCACGGTTATGTAAACTGCTTGGGTAGGTGATTCTTAAACACTGAAATTACAATTTTATGCAATTCATCACCATGCACAGCAGGCATGACACTGAATCTCATTACTGAGCAACAAAACTTGACATATCAGAGTAGTGTGAGTTGTGTTGCTCTGCAACTATTAATGGATGCCAGCCAGTGTCTACATTGAACAGTTATGGTTAAATCAGATGGTATTATTTGATGCTCAGTTTTACAAAAGAACTGATGTGTGACATATTTAGGTGAGTCCTTTCATAAATGTGATAAGACCAGAGGCACTTAATCCAGAAATTAACAAATAAGTATGTTACAAAAGCTCAGTTCTAAGGAACTGCATTTATTACATGATTTTAATTAGTCTGACAGATATCAATAAATAATATATGGCTTATTTGTGTTGAGTTGCACCACACTTTATCCAATCCCTCTAACACCAGGGAAATTTTCTAGTACTTTAACCCAATATTGAGACTTGTGTTGTTTGTTAGTGTTTTTTTTTTTTTGGACTGTTTTTTACAGTTTTCACTTGTTAGAGAAATGGATCTTGCAATGTTCCAAATTAATATTTCCTGATATCTTGTTAGAGCTTTCAGTTTCTACTAGCTGTTTGTTTGTTTTTGCCTTCTTTAATTTTGACCATGTTGCATAGTTTTGCGCTCATTTTCTCAAGCTGGAGCACATCTCAATCCTGAGCTACTGATCACTGGAACTGACTAATTATTTAATTCCTCCATCACCATGAAAGTGGCTTTTTCTATCGTTTTTAAGGTAATACTGAGCCTTGCCTTGCTTGCTCGTGTTCATTTTTGTGTTTGGGACTGTTTTTGTACTTTTCTCTTGCGAGAGAAGGAGCGCTTGCAGCATTCTAAATGTTTGTTTTATGTTAGCTTTTCACTGTTTCCAATTTCTAATGGCTGTTCACTTGTTTTTGCCAGCTTTAATTCCTACTCCATTATGGGAATATGCACTTGTTTGTGCTGAACAGTACCACACTGCACAACTGAACTTGCTTGAACTTGATTGCTAAAAGGGACCACTTTTTTGATTAATGAAAGTTAACACTTAGCTGATCCCTACAACTCTTATTGACTGCTATGGGTACTTTTTTCATTTGGGGCTGTTTTTACAATTTTCACTTATGAGAGAGGGGGGGCATGCAGTATTGTAAATGTTTCTTCGTTGTTAGCTTGTTAACACAACTAGTTAATATTAGCTGCCTGCTTGCTTTTGCCTACTTTAAAGGAAAAGTCTACCTTCTACAGTTTAACTCAACTCTTAGGTTGCTTTTCTCCCTACAATATAATTCCGGTATTGTGTAGGTATTCAAATCCTTCTTGTACATTATATAACATTCATTTCCTTGCCTTGGAATCAAAGGATTCCACCCATTTTTAAAGATTAAATTCTCACATAGTTTGCAGAGGAATGTGTCTATACCTGTATGACATACCACGCACACAGAAAAATTTGTGGTCAGGTACTGCTGACAATTTTAGACAAGTAATTAGTCCTGCTGATGTCAGGTGTTCAGGCAGCTGTAAACAAGACAGAGAGGTGTGAAACTGTTTTCCATTGCCTTTATTGCAAAGGGGAAGAGAACGTACACTGATTAAGAGCTGCGTCTAATGTAGCCGTGGCTTTCATAGCAAAAGAGCAATTATATCATTCAGTGGTTCAAAGGCAGTTGTCACCTCTTTTGACAAATTTACATAAGCAGCATCACAATATCGAAATGTTAATCTTTAAATTTTAAATGTTTGTTGTTTATACTACTTTACATTTTAAGCTGGTTTGAATGTAGTATCAAAGATTTCTGTAACATTTAGAGAAAAGTCAGAAAACATTTTCTTGTAATTCTTCTAAAGAGTCACCACATTTACCAAGGTGTGGGGGGAAGGAGCTTTCAATTCATCTTGGACTACAAAAAGATACTTTGAACAAAGACCTGCAATGTAGCAACTGTTTTGGTTGTAGCTGTATAATTCCTTAGTATACTGTTAAACAAGCCTGAGACGCAAACAAATGAGGGCCATTCAATAAATAAAAGAACTAGTCCTGTTACAGATAATATATAAAATGAGAGTGACTGACACTAATCCAGTTATATGTCAATGGCATGGGAATACACCATTACCTCCTTATGTCTAGCATGACTTATATAAAGCAGACTTGAACTGAATTATGGGAAAGAGAATGGCGTGAAGTAAAATAAGATTGCATTGATATGTCATTGACACCCATTTTGCAGAAAACATATTACAATTCTATAAGAAGCAGTCAGAATGATTTTAATATGCTAAAATATCTCATTAAACAAAGACAGAGTGTAAAACATTTTTTTGGCCTAAGATGGAGTTTTCCTTTGATTTCTATTGCATTGTGCAACATTCCTCTTGTCTGTACTGGGCTTCACAATGCCAAACACTGCCTTTTCTCTTCATCCTTCTTCAGGAGATTTGCAATCTCATCCCCACTGAAAAGCAGCACATCATATAGCAGTTTGCAAGACATCACAGATGACTGGGGGAGATGTACTGGATCTCTCTTGATTTATTGCACCAACTGATTATTGTGGCAGCAATGCTGTTACTTGCATCATTTTTTAATTATTTTACCCATGATGTCTTACAACACCCATCACTTTTATTCTTGCAAAGTCTTGCCAGACCTTTGCCTGCACTGTGTCTTTGTATCACTGTTGAATCATTGTACTTCACTTACTAGTCTTGTGACACCTGTATCTGTGGCAAAAAACAGTAAATACAAAGACCAAAAGCTGAAAAACACCAAAAAATGATGAAGGATTCAAGCAGTAGGATGAAAGAAATAATCCATTTAATACATCCGTCCGTCCGCCTTCAGTGGAACAAATAACTATTCTAACACATCCTATTTAAAATAGGATGTAAAAATATTAATGAAAAAATTGTCAAGGTTGAAAATGATGTCATGGGTCGGAAAAAATCTAAACTTAACAGAGATATAAAAGATTATGAGAAGAATGAGGTTTATAATTGGCCACGGAAGGGACGCCGTTTTCATCAGAAGTATAGGAGACATGCAACTGGAAGTGAGGATGCATCGTCTTGTTCATCGGCTGAAACTGGTGGAAGTCGCAAAAGTGTATCTTTTGAAGATATTGCTTCAGAAGGTCCAGTTGATGGTGTGGAGAATCAGAGGGGTGAACAGAATACTAAGAAGTTTTTTTTTGAATATGCAAACCCGGTCTGGAAGGAATCAGGGGAAGGCAACTGTTACTTCTGCATCTTTGTCTTTTTCAAAAAAACAGAAGTAAGTTTTTTACATTCCTCTGAACTATTGGCACCTTATGACTGTAACCGTTCAGCTGATGCCAATTTGGATTGTTGTGAGACTATCTTGGACAATGTGACTGATATTAATTTGGAAAATGTTGTTGATATTGTTTTGAATAATGCTGTTGACAGTTTTTCAAATGTAGAAAATTCCTGTTGTAATGATTTAAATGTGGTGAATCTTTCTGGTTTGCTTTTGTCTGATGATATGATTAGAGTTTTACTTAAAGGCTCTAAGTTTGTACCGACTAAGTCACCTCATCTAGCTGATGTATTAGTGGACGTTCAGACGTTTGTTCATAAATTGAATTTAAGGGTGTTTTTTCACGAGCATAAATGTGTTTCTAATGTTCCAATAGAAAATAATACTCAACTAGATGATGAGTTAATGAATTTAAGCATTTAGAATTATGATGACAAAGTGCCTAATGAAAGTGAAAATGATTACACTGACATTATTGATGATGATAACCCATGTGTGGATGAAAGATTTGGGGGGGTTATGGGCATATTGACGTACCGAGCTTTTCCAGTGATAGCACCTTTACTCCTCCTAAATGCTCTTTGGCCATAAATGCATTTGAACATGCTGCATATTCTTGCATTGAAAAGGCATTTAATGATTTTTGTAGGCAAAATAGGTTATTTAACCTTAGTAAATGTGAATGGTTGGCTTTAAAAGAGTTGAGAACCAAGTTAGATAGGGTAACTATAAAACCAGCAGATAAAGGGGGTAATTGGGTGGTTATGGATACTGATAAATATGAAAGTATTATTAGTACCTTGTTGGGAGAAGATGCGTATGTCTAATTGAATGGTAACCCTTTGAAATCTTATTCGGATGAACTTATTGAACTGTTAGAAAAAGGTGAAAGGTTAGGGTTTTTCACTAGTCAGGATGTTAAAAAGCTAACAGTTAAACAACCTCGTCACCTGTACATTTACATCATCCCTAAAATTCACAAGAGCATGACGAATCCGCCAGGAAGACCTATTATTTCTGGCATAGGCTCTTTTGTTGAAAGGGTGAACAAATTTTTGGATTTTCATTTAAAAAAATATCTTTCCAAAGTTTGTTCTCATGTAAGAAACCCTGAAGATGTGTGTCAAGTACTGCATGGGGTAGAGTGGAAAGAGGATTTTTATTGGGCGACAGTTGATGTTTCATCTTTATGTACAAACATTAACAAGAGATGGGGTTTGGAGGCCATGAATAAAATGATGGGTGAAGGACCATGCACCATGTTTTTGTTGTGTTTGTTGGAATTTAGTTTGACACATAATTATTTTATGTGGAAAAATGACTTCTTTTTGCAAGTCAAGGGAACTGCTATGAGTGCAGCTTTTGCCCCTACCTACACAGTAATATATATGGGTGAATTTGAAAAAGAATTCATGTTTCAAAGTAACTTTTTTGTGAACAATGTTGTCTTTTATAGATGTTACATTGATGATCTTATTTTTGTTTGTAGGGGTGACATATCTTTGTTTGAAAAATTTATGGAACATCTGAATAATAACACACATGGGCTAAAATTCACTGCACAAAGTTCTCATAGTAATATATCCTTTCTGGATGTATAATTTTACATAGGGAAGGATAATTCGGTACAACACAAACCTTTTAGAAAACCAACTGTGGTCAACAATTTTTTGCATGCAAGTAGTATGCATCCTCCCCATCTGATTAAGGCCTTACCTGACGGGGAATTTAAGAGAATATTAAGGAATAACTCAGACCCTAATTTATGGGATGAAGCTTGTGATGAAATTCTCACTAGACTTTTATCTAGAGGGTATGAGAGGGCTGTACTTTTAGGTATTGAGAACAGGTTATGTAGAGTTTGAGTGTCAAGATGGGGTGGGTACCTTTGCTATCGTTGTCAGTCGTCGACTGTATCTGTACAAGAAGGTATATTTTTTGTATCTAGATATTCTGATTTTTCTAAGGTGGTTGAAAATATTCTTAAAGAATTGTGGCATGTTGTTTGTGATGACATAAGTATTGGATATTTGTTTCCTAGGTGTATTACCTTTTCATATGGTAGGTACAACAATTTCAAGGAACTATTGAATAGAAAATTGGAATATTCGACTGATACGAATGTTGGCATGCAATGTTGTGGTCGTTGTTTGGTTTGTGATAAAGCTAAAAACTTGCATGGATTAAAAATAAATGGCAAAAGGTATTTAGCCTTTGAGAGATTTGACTGTTTGTCATCTGGGGTTATATACATTTTAGGGTGTGATTGTATCACACATTTATGGTACATCGGACAAACTACCAGGAAGGTTAAGGTTCGCATTTTGGAGCATTTAGGGGACATTAGGAGGAGCAATGTGGATAGTTCTGTGGCCTCTCATTTTCTTAATATACACAATGGCAACACTGATGGGTTTTCTTTCAGTGTATTGGCCAGACCACATTTTTGTGCAGGCAACTTTAAGGTTGAACTTAGCAAGTTAGAACATAGAATGATTTTAGGGTATCATACATTGCACTCCAGGGGAATTAATTTAGACAGTGGCATCATAGTATGAATGTTTATGTAGTATCTGGTTAAGTATTTGGGTTAAATTAACTTTTGAATTTATGTATAGTTAAATATATTATATATACATGTTTTTCATACAGTTCTGCATTTAGTATTTAACAAAAGTATGTAATGAATATTTAATGTTTATATTTGCAAAGTGATTTGCTGATTGTATTTATTAGAAGTGCTGGTATCATAAGGGTTAATGATATAATGATCCAGCTACTTAATCAATTAATTGATGAGTATATAAAATAGGATGTGTTAGAATAGTTATTTGTTCCACTGAAGGCAGACGGACGGATGTATTAAATGGATTATTTCTTTCATCCTACTGCTTGACTCCTTCATCATGTTTTGGTGTTTTTCGATACCTGTATCTGTGCCTGTATCCTTTTGTCATTTTTGTCCATGCTGATACTCTTAATAACGTTTAAATGGTTGCACTATGCCTGCTAGACCTGTAGTACCAAGTCTATATCTTGTGTCATTTCTACCTTATCATATCATGTTTAGCAGTCTTTGCCCAGGTGCCTGTTGACCTTCAGCCTTCTCCTGGACAATCAGCCCATTATTGCTCCATTCCCAGGGTAAGGCTCAACCAAGAGGACCATCACTGAGACAGAGTTTTTTTTTCTTTCTTTTGTTCTGTCATTTTCACAAATACCTGGCCTGCAGAGCCAGAGGTTGACATGCAATTGGCTGTCCGTGCTGCTTGTCTCTCACTTCACCAGAGATGTTGCTGGCAAACAGTTCTGTCTCCTCCCCTCATGTAGAAGAAGTGATTTTCCCAGTTTCCACAGGAGAAATCACACTTCCTTATATATTTTCTGCACACCCCTACCCTGCCCACCTCCAGTAGAGTCAAATGGACCATGCCACTGTACTTTTCTCCTCCTTGTAAAACAAAACCAGGCAGATGAATTTGCCAGTATATTTGACCAAAACCAACTTAGAAAAGCAATTCACTGGGTCTACACCATAATATCCATACCTACACAGGAATAACAGGACCAAAATTCTTATGAACATACTTTATTCCAATCACAAAGAAAGTTAAGCGATTTTGTCTCTCTCACCAAAACAGAGACTTCTTCAGAACTAAGTTATTGTTCCCATAAGTACCTCTTATATGATAGGTGTCATTTACATTCTAGTTAATTAAGTAAACAATTTACAGATTAAAAATTCTGTAATTAAAGTGATCCACACTGCTCCAAAACTGACAACTTAAAGCATTTATGTTAAAAGTATAAAATGTTGAAGCTTTAAGAAAAATACTATATTACATTCAGCGCTGTCTTTTTTAACACTGGACCCAAAGGAATGTTCTCATTAATACCTGGTGGTGTATTAGAGTTTAATTTTATTATCCAAAAAAGTTCTCAACTCCAACCAGAGCTCCCCCCACCCACTTCAGGCATTTAATGAAACTTGTTGTAAGATCCCAAATTTAAATCTAATGAATTCCTGACATTGTAAGGAGTGTTTATACAGTGAATTATTCACATCAAGAGAGAGAAGAATTGTAGAAGGGTTGGGAGGGTGGCCTAATGATTAAAGTGTTTGCCTTACAAACACAAGGTGTGGGGTTTGAGCCTCACAAAGGATAATTGTCTAGGCTTAAAATGGCTCTCAAGGGCAGTTAGCTTAGTACTAATCTATGAACATTACCCCTTGATATTGCGTACAGATGTTTGTAGATACTTGTTCTAAGTTTTCTTTCTGTCTTACCTATATAATAACTGCCACAAGTTTGGCAAATTGAAATGTAAACTATACCCTTAGTGTTACAATTTCCTTTGTACAAATTAATCTTGTATCTGTTTTCCTTTAATACTATATTATTAGATTCAAGTATGTAGGGGCATTGCCTTCATGTCCCACACTCAGTAGTACCTTTATCAAGTAGAGAAATGATTTTGTGGTTGTCAAAGGATTGTTAAAGGATTCCTGAGATTTTTTGACTAAAATCAACCAGTCATGAAGCTTTGATGTAGAGAGTGGGGGAGGCCATAGTGGCTGGTAAAGAGATGCAGGTTGGAGATGGGGCAGGTTGACAGTTTGCTGTCTTTGAGATGAAAAGTGTGATTGGAGACATCAAAGGCAAGCCGACTGAAGAAGACCCAAATGAATGCAGGAAAAATCTGTTTGTATACTTAAGGGCATCACTAAGGTAGTCATACATGTCCCTTGAAGCAGCTGTTTTAGAGACTGCCTCCATTTAAACAGAGAAATCAAGAGAGAGAAGAATTGTAGAGTTATGAGGAACTATGGAGTCTAGGGTGGCAGAGTGGTGCAACGTATGGTGTTGTCACCTTAAAGAAGAGGTCCCTGGTTTGATTCACAGTGAGGATGCCTTCTGTGCAGAGTGTACATGTCCTCCCTGTGTTTGTGTGGGTTTCTTCTGGGGGCTCCGGTTTCCTCCCACATTACAAAGACATGCAGAAGGTGGATTGGACACACTAAATTGAACAGAGGTCAGAGTGTGCATGCAAGTGTGTGGTGTGGAAAATCTACTGTGGCAGGGTTAGTCACCAGTAGTGAAAACCTTGGATCTAGTTGATTGCCACTGTTGAAGTAACACCCCAACCACTTGTGCAAAAATGTGAAAAAGGGATTGTGGACGGATGAAGAAACTATGGATTCTGGACAACACCTAACAGGATGTAGCTATGGGGCATAAATAAATGATAATGTTTGGCAACCAGCAGATGGCAGTCCCATCAAGAACTAGGTGCATTGAGGTTTGGAACTGCTATCACATTACCAGGATCTAGTAATTTAATAGCTAAAAATTGCTGAGTGGTTCCTGACAATACTTTCAGGGGTTGCTTGTGAAGGATAAGGTTCTAACCATTGAGATGGAAAATGTAGGTTGATGTAATGATTGTAAGAGTGGTTGGAGATCATGAAGATAATGCTGTGGACATGGACAATAAATAAGCATCATTTGATGTAAGGCTGATGTAATGCTAATTTATGATCTATTTGAGAAAGAGAAAAGGACATTGATAGATTATTTTGTAGTTATTGGCCATTTGGGCAATCTCTTCCATCTCTCTCAACTTTCTGATTTGAAAGCCTGCATTTGCACTTGTTTCTGTCCTGTAACTCGTCTAGTGCTGATACAGATTCTTAGTTTTAGCACTTAAATTTGCTTATTCATGCTCAGCACTTGTTCAGAACTTGTAAGCACTAAATAAGCTATTAATTACTATAGCACTCAATCTTCCTCATTACCTAGAGAAAAACTGTTTTTGTACTTACTTTTCTCACTTGCTTAGAGAAAAACAGCTCTTGTACTAATTTTCCTCACTTATCTAGAGGAAAATAGTTTTTTATTCACGCATGTCCAAGGGTCAGCTCCCAGTGTTCTCTCCTGTCTATCTGATGAATCTGGGCATCTTGAGGCAATGTAGAAATTGCCTCATGTACACAGACAACCCTCTCCTCCTACCACCCAACACTACAACCTGTGATAGATGCACTTATCTAGCCAAACTGGAGGTAAAGCTCTCTCCATCCAAGACTGAACTTGACAGTCATGAGGAGAAGGTAAACATTTGCACCACACCACACCACACTCATCACATAGTCTCACTAAATCTACACCACCAAAATCCACACATAGTAACACAAAAACATTCATAGAGGCTCTCAATAATAATCTGTCTAAGCAGCAGAGACCTCCAAAGCAGAAACGCAAGCAACCTCCATCCCCCAACACAGCCCAAATGACACATAGCCCACAGACTCAGTGTGCCACTCAACCACAGCCAATAAGGCAAAACAACGTACCCAACACACTAGTCATAGGTGACTCTATAGTCAGGTACACTGATGTCCCACGCACCAGGCTAAACAAGGAGTAGGTTATTGTCAGCTGCCTGTCAGGTGCCAGGATCCGCCACATAACCCACGCACTCAGGTCACTTCACAACAAGTACAAATATGACTCTGTCATTGTCCATGTTGGTGTGAAGGACCTGAGATGTACCTCCCTGGACTACATGAAAAGAGACATGGAAGAGCTCTCTGATCTTGTAGCCCAGGCAGGTATAACCCTAACCCTGAGTAGCATTCTGCCATCGCCCAGAATGATACCGCAGTACAAGGACAAAATGATTGACTTCATCAATTGGCTAAGCTTCTGGTGTCATTTTAAGGGGATCCAGTATCTGTCTGCTTGGGATGACATGGTCAACAGACCACGATTCTTTGTTACAGATGGCCTGCACCTGTCGCCCCTGGAATTCCGGATACTGGCTAAGGCTCTTGCTGCCCATATAGTGTTTTTTTTAGGCAAGGCTCAAATAACAAATTCACCAACGTAACAGGAACAGACAAGCAAAAACTGGGGGTAATGCTACTCAATGCTAGAAGTTTAAATCTCAAAATGCACTCACTCGAGGCACTCCTTAAAATGGAGAACATTGATATCTGTGCAGTGACTGAGACCTGGTTCAAGGCTCCAGGGAGTACCCCTGCACTACCAGGCTATAACTCATGCCACACTTTTTGGTCATGTAACCTGGACCGAAACACCAAAGGCGGAGGTGTGTCCATATTCATTAAGGATATCCACACCTCCAGGCTAGTTGCTCAGTATAATGCATCCGAGGTTATCCAAGTGCAACTAACTCTGGGCAAAACTGCAATCCAAATTGTAGCTTGCTACAGATCCCCCACCATGCCCCAGGATTCCCACTTCTTTTTTCTTAATGTACTGGAAAATATTAGGGTTCAACCAAACACCCTAATAATGGGTGACTTCAACTACCCCACCATTAACTGGGAAAACTACTCGTGTACCAACTCCTTAGCTCAACGCTTTCTGGAATTCATAAACTCCAGTGCCCTGGATCAACTTATCCACACCCCCACCAGGGGCAACAGTATCCTAGACCTAGTCATTACCAACATGAGTGACCGGTGTTCCAAACCTGAAGTCAACTCCTCGTTGGTCTGATCCAACCATAGCTAATCACCCTTGACATCCGCATCCCGCCCCACCCCCATTAAGGAAACCACGGTAAAAAATTTCTCCAAAGCCAACTTCATGCTTCTTAAGACAGAAGTGGTGAACTTCATGACACCCATACAGATGGACAATACAGTTACAACTGCTGAATCCTACACAAATGCACTCTATAAGCACTTACACGAGTGCATGGATTGTGCTATCCCAAACAGAACCAAGATGCTATCCTCCAAAAAAAGGAAGCCAGTCTGGTGGTCCCTTGCCATAAACAAACTGTACAACAGAAGGAAGAAACTGTCGCAAAAGAGAGTAAAATCCCATGAGTGGAAGAGCTCCCTGGTCAGCCTCAGTAAGAAGCTGAGATCCCTTATAAGATCATCCAAAGCTAGCTACGAAAACAAAATTGGCACTAATTCTAAGGACAACCACAAAGCATTCTATAGCTATGTCAAGAATCTTGATGAAATACCCAGGTCTGCTCTGAGTTACAGCACAAAGGCACAAAAATTACAGAACCAACTGATATTGCCAACATCCTGGCAGATAGGTTCAGTGCTAACTTTACCCCCCCCCCACCCCCTAAAGGGTCCATATCTATACAGGAAGAATGCAGAGTCCCTGTAATCACAACTACGCAGGTAAAAGCTGCGCTCTCTAAAGCCAAAAACACAGCATCCATGGGACCGGACAACATCCCAGGCTGCGTTTTACATGAACTTCAGAATGAACTGGCTCCTCACTTAAGCGCCATGTTCAATAATAGCCTTGCATCAGGCTTTGTGCCCACTGAATGGCGCTCAGCAACAGTTATCCCACTCCACAAATGGGGAGCCACCACTGATCCCAGGAACTATCGACCTATTAGCCTGACGAGCCTGGTCTGCAAGGCCATGGAACGTATCATCATGGAACTTATAAACAAAGACATTGGTAACCTCCAAACTCTGGATCCCACCCAGTTCAGGTTTGTGAAAGGCAGATCATTCCGCCTGAACCTGATCGACTTCTTTGAGGCAGTCACCAAAACTGTAGATGAGGGTAAAGTGGTTCACACAGCCTATCTTGACCTCGCCAAGGCTTTCGACATCACCCCCCATTCTGGAATTATAGCTTAACTCACTAAACTAGGCATAAATCTCTACATCACAAGATGGGCTGCCAGTTGGCTCACTGACAGAACCCACAGTGTAAAAGTTGCAGACTCCAAATCTAACCTCAAAGCAGTGACAAGTGGAGTATCACAGGGTTCCATCCTGGGACCTCTCCTATTTGGTATCTACTTCTCTGAAGTACAGGCTAACACAGAAGGCCTCTGGCTAATGAAGTTCGCAGATGACTGCAAACTAGGAGTCATAGTCAAGTCCCCAAATGATGTGGACATCCTACAGAAAGGCCTTGCTGAGACAGATGCCTGGTGTCAGAGCCATGGCCTCAAGCTCAATGCCAAAAAGTGCAGTGTCATCCCCTTTGTTAAAAACTCTTTACCCGTGAACTACCACATAGGCAGCAATCTACTTAACACCGAATGTGTGATAAGAGACCTTGGGACCTAGGTGGACAGTAGTCTCTCCTTTGATAGTCACATCGCCACAGTAGTCAGGAAGTCCTTCTACGTGGCACACCTTATCATAAAAGGTTTCTCATCCAGGAAAAAAGATGTCATTGTTCCCCTCTACTCGACACTCATTAGACCCATTATAGAGTACAATGCCCCTTTTGGAATGTACCTCACAAGACATCTGCAGCAGCTGGAAAGGCCACAGAAGTACCTCACAAAGAAGATTACTGGCCTCAAACAAATGCCCTACACTGACTGCCTCAAAAAACTACAGCTTTACTCCATAGCATATCACCTACTCCGAGGTGATCTCTGCCTAACATATAAAGCTATGTCAAACCCAGAGCTGTTGGATATGCTACACCTAAAGAAATCCCAATCCCTCCGAGCTAGATGCTCTAGGGACCTAAACCTTGTCACCACACAGGAAAATAACTTTCTTGGGTGGCGTAAGCCAGGGAACTTTGTTGGCTAGGCTTACGTAGGCCCTTGGGCTGATAGCCTAGTACCTACCTATGAACCCATGAACCTATACAGGAAGTGGAGCAGGGAGATTGGAAGGCTGGAAAATAATTTCAGAAGTCATAGCACGCTTTAATAAGTTATAGGAAAGATGGAACAAATTGATTGACTTGCAGGTGGCTGCTGAAGTGGAGCAGAGGAGAGGAAGAACTCATTTTTAATGGAACTTAAAGGAACAAAATAATCACTTTTGTGTTCTGTTGTGAAGAATAAGAAGGCAGACATTATTAATACTCATTAAGAGACAAGTAGGTGCTTCAGGAGTTGTGTGTGCATTATATAAGAAAGTTAGGGTGTTTGTAGAGGTATTTGGAGAGTGACCAGTAGTGGGGTTGAGGGTTTAGAAATATTGCACACCATTAAATTTATGAAGACTGATAAAGATGGATTTCTGAAGCAGTATTTGACAGACATTTATAAGCTAGAGGATTGAACTGTTAACATAGTTGGTTGAATTGTATAATATTTTGTTGGGAAAATATGAAAGAAGCAATGATATTTCTGTTTTCAAAGGATAAATGGGGGCCTGCAGGGCCCAGCAAATCATTTATGCAATACAGATGCTAAGTTACTAGCCAGGATGTTGGTAGTCAAGAATGGGGAGGTGTTCCTGGCTGTAATTAGGAAAGCTTTATTAAGACTTATTTATCTAAACATAACTGGAAATCACATTTGAACTTTATTAATGGGATGGTGGGAAAGGCAATAGCAAGACAAGATAATCATTATGGACATACAAAAATGTTTCTGAGACAGTAAATTTGTTCATTTCTGCTGCTTACACTGGAGTAGATTATAGGGAAGAGAAGGTGTTATGGAGGGTGGAGGGTATGCATAGCAGCCCCAGTGTTCACAGGTGAATACTAGGCTATCTGCACTGAAGGGCCATTTTAAGCATATCCAATAACCTGAGGTCAGAATCAAACCATGTATCTTGGTGTCTTTAAGGTGAAAGCCTTAACCATCATCCTACACCCACATAGAGAAGATTGTTTGAGAAGGGCTATTTGAATCAAAGGATGAGAGGGCAGTGCACTCTTTCACCATCTCTATTGTTAATGGTGATAGAAACATTAACACAAAGAATAGGGATACTTGTTAAGCTGGGAGAGTTGTGGACAAGAAGTGTGTCAATGTTTTTGCAAATCTTTGTATGATTTTATTGGGTATCTGGAGAAAATGTTACCAGTACCTTAATTCTTAGTGAAGAATTTCATAGGAAATGGGTCTGTGATTATCCACAAACATCTGTACAGGTGAGAGGCATGGGTGGGTATATCTTCCAGTTTCTAAGGAGACAACAAGTCAATTCTGCGGATAGATAATTTGGGTTAAACATTCAATGGGGCTTAAGGAAACAATTGGGTTGATGTTAGAAGACCACGAAAGGAAAGTATCACTAGACAGAATAACTGTGGTGAACAGGTGATGATTTTTCACTTGATATTGTTTTAGTTAAGATATGTAAATAGCAGTTTGTGGGACCGAGAATGAAAGGAAATATGGAGGATGTGTGATAAATTTGTATGGAAACTTAGAGGATATGGTTTAGGTATGGGTCAGTTAAAAGGTATAAAGGAGGAAAGAGGGTGGTGAATTCTGGATTTTGGAAGATATGCAATGGCAGTTTAGTCCAATAGATTATAGATTTAGAGCCACAATAGGATTCATAGTGCAGGGTAGAATGGGAAAGGGGACAGGTGAGAAAAGGTAAGAATTAGGTAAGGAAAATACTAGCAAGACAATGTGAGGTTACTTAAGTGGGGAGGTCGACTCTAGGTTTTTAATAAGACAGTTTATGTGTAGCGGTTAATGATAAGATGAGGCAAGCATTTAGGAAGTGGTTAGGAGAGTAGTGGAGAATCAGTTTAAAATATTCTATGTAACACACTTGTGGAATTCTATCCCCTTAACATGCTAGCAACCTTTGCAATTTCAAGACAAATGTAAAAAAATATCTAGCTGTCACCTGTACCTGAACAACTCTTAAATGAGATTCATGATCACCTACTTACTATAACTATGCCTTTCACACTATGAATCACTAACACTTTGATGTCTTATCAGGCAGTAATGGCCTAACATCAAAAGTAGCTCTCTGCTACAAATGGATTCTCTTCTACCTCCTCACCCTAATAACTGGCATTTACTACTGTTTATTTCATCTTTAGTGTTATTCCATAACATTCTCTTCTCTCTAATACCAATCAAATCTCTCCATGTCCTTAATTCTCCCTCCTGTGCATTAGTCATCCTCATCTCAGACTAGTACTCTCTCTATTTTGGCATCAGAATATTCTATTATTTCTCACTTCCATATATTATTAGAAACATAGCATTTTGAATAACTAGATAATACTTTACTCAACATTCTCTATCCACTTCTGCAAAGTGTCTTGCTACTTGCCATACATATTGTGTTCTTGATCACAATCTTTCCTAGAAATTTTCTATGAATGTATTTCAGTCTTTTATGGGAGTTCTTATCCCCTCATAGATAAGGTACACCCAGTTCTATTGTAAAAGAGCTTCATCTGTTGTGAGTCTTTTTCCCCCATTGTGTATAGTTGCCTATCAGCTATTGCAAAATGTTTTATGTGTGCTCTGGAGACATTCTTGCCAGTCATTATAAAGTGTTTAATCTGCTGTGGGACTATTCTCCCTTTGTATATCATTATGTATCAACTTATTGTAAAATAATAAATTTGTTGTGGGGCTTTTCTCCCCTTTTATATAATTACTTATTAACTATTGTTTAAATGTTTTTTTGAATCTGTCGAGGAGATTTTCTCCCAGACCTCCAGTGAAAATGGGCCATTGGCTCAGTCAGATTTTCCCAGTTACCAAAGGACAAATGAAATAAATAAATGTGAAGGAAAGTCAGACTTGTTTAGAGACTTTAGGAATTAGAAGGAAGCATATCGCCTGAAGGCAAAGATTGGCTATCATACTAGTTGAGAATATGTTATCTTTGGAAAGGGATAAATCACGGAGTAGAGGATGGCATGCAAAATGTTGAGTAGAGTTATGTTAAAACAGAGTAGGTGTATAATCAGTAAGGGCAGACAGGGCTGATCTGTCCTGTTTATTGTTAAACGAATTACGTTTAACAATAAACGATTAGCAAATTGTTAATCGGTACGTAATCCAATGTAACTACTGTCTGTTTATTTTAACTGTGGAGCTTTTCTCCCCGGGCCTCTGCTGAAAATGGACCTACATCCAGTCGGACACTCCTGGTCAACAAATGTAAATAAATAAATAAATAAATCTGCATGGAGTTGGGGCACAAGGAGTTGGAAGCGGTATGGTGGTATGGAGATACTGAAGCAGCAACAGCAGAAAGATAGTGAAATATGGAGTAAACCAGGCATGTGGGCACAGGAAGCATGTGGTACAATGTGGCAAAATGGATTAAGGAAGAGGGAACATGACAGGAAGGTGACAGCTTGATATGTGAGGCCTAAAGGGCAAATCATATTCATAGATGTTTGGGAGTCAGAACAGGTAAGAAGGTTTTGGAGAATGTTACAGAAAATCTGAGTGGGGTGGTTAGCACTACAAAGAGCAGGAAGAGTGTGAGTGGGGTATAGTGAGGGTAGAAAGCAGGGAAAACACCAATGCAAAGTACTGGAGTAGAAGAAATCTCAGTTTCAGTTTAACTCAGATAGATGTAATCTCAGTTTTAGTTTAATAAGGAGCACTAGGTAGTCAGGTTTTGTGCTTTTGAGGTGTTTTCATCCCTTTGTTTCATGAGGCCTCCTCATTCTGCTTTAATGGCATGCATATTATTCAAGGAATGTTTATATCACTGATATGGGGTACAGTTGAATTGACTGGCAACTTTGTATGGAGGTGGAGGTGTCATGAAAATGATGCTGTTTCATTACATCTGGAAGTATTTGTGTAAATTGTTGATATTTAAAAACAACAAATATAATTTAGAAAAAAAAAAAGAAATCACCATAGGATTCCCTTCAAAATAGGCCATGCCTACTGAGGCTAACATGGTCAGAACAGAAAATTAATTAATCAAGTAAATAAGTAGATTTAAAATACTGTACTTTACACAGACTTTGCTATTACAACTTTAATTTATATCATACATAGAATTTACCAATTTATTTAAATCACATTAAATAAGTTAAATGTATATTAAAGGGAACCTATCAGGTCCACAAAAAAACACTTACTGAATGACCAGATCACTGAGACCACACCGCCAACAGAGCAGATCTCCGACAATGGTAAATATAAGTAGTGCAGAACATGATGTATTCCCGTTTCCGCAATGTGGTGCAATCTCGGATTTGGCATATTTAAGTAGGGGGGTGGGGGGTGCAGGGGGGCTTGACCCCTTGCTATATACATGTTTCTTTTTTTTTCCTTATTTTATTGTAGAAACGGGAATACATTCTGTTCCGCAGTAGTTATACTTACTATTGTTGGTGATGTGTTGTGTTGGCGATGTGTTCTTGGTGATTTGGTCATTGGATAAGTGTGCTGTCATGGATCTGATATGGATCCATATTAAAACCTATTGGCCATAAAGTATTGTATTTTAAAATTGGCTTATATTCTGGTACACGTTAATAGTGTTGCCTCCTTTCTTTGACATTTCAAATGCAACATTTTAATATAGCAACATTTCAGTTATACACCTCACGGATATCAATGCTCTAACATATTCAATGTTATTTGATCAAATACCTCTTAGATGTTCCTGCTTTTATTCACAGGTCTTTTCATCTGTCCTGTGTATCACTTCATATGATTACAAAACAGTCTTATGATACTGTGGTGGTGGTGCCGCGGTAGCGTTGTCGCCTCACAGTTAGACGTTGCACATTCGATTCTCAGTTAGAGCGTCTTCTGTGTGTCGACATGCGTGAATGGGCATTCCTTCATTGAAAGTTGTGCGTTAGGCCTGGCAAGCCAGCACATAAAAATCTACTGCCAATCATTAGCGGACCGGAGTTCCACTGTGGCGACCCCTAACCGGGAAAAGCCGAAAGACAAGAAGACAAAACAGTCTTATGATATACACAGCACTTGCTGAGTTACAATTATCTACATTCTCATTGGGAAAGAATTTTTGGTTAATTTACAGTTCTTTACTTCCCATGACCCTTCTTGTGAACCACATTTTGCAAAGGAAAGTTCTATTTCTTTCACTACCTTCTTTTAGTTTTCAATATACTGCTAGATGACACCTTTGTGAGATATACAGAAAAGCGGTATAAAGACTAGATCAGGGATTCGGAAAGAACCCACCACTTACATTAAGGGCTGAAGTTAATAAAAATTCCTTGATGTGGTATATTGCAGTTAACTGCAATGAGGAAAGGCCTTATTGCTGGCTAATGTGCATGTCTCCAAATAGCCAATAACTCTGCTTGAGTGCAGATTAGCACTGATGAATCATGTGGCTGATGAATCATGTTAGCACAGGCACACTGTTCTCTACTCTCGCACACAGTGGACTCATCCACACACACACACACACACACACACACACACACACACACACACACACACACACACACACACACACACACACACACACACACACACACACACACACACACACACACACACACACACACACACACACACACACACACACACACACACACACACACACACACACACACACACACACACACACACACACACACACACACACACACACACACACACACACACACACACACACACACACACACACACACACACACACACATGCCCTCATAAATTCTGAATAGTTAGAGTCAGTCATTAATACCAAACATTAGAGCTTTGCACTACATATCCTTCAGTAACTCCATGGTTATGCAAACAATGTTATACTAATGATTAAATCTTTCACCAATTTTGCTCCATTATTAATTTTGGCTTTGTTTTGAATTTTTGCACTACAAGGTTGAGAGTAATGCGTAATGGCCCCTGCCCCTCTCCTTCGTTAGCCATGAACTGTTGCAAACATTGAATAATGATTGGACATTCTCACCTGATTCAGACAGTGTAGTGTGTTAATGTTGAAGTTGCTTGTTGAAAGAGTAGATGATTCAAAGCCTGCCCCCCACTTTGCACATCACATATTTTTTAATATTCTTTTTTTGTTTTACATTATATCCTTGGTGTCTAGTGGTGATGCAGGGGACTAATATCTTTTGTGGGAGGATGCAAAATTGGAGTCCCTTTTAGTACCTGTAAGGCACACTAATTATAATATCCCTGCACCACTTCTTTTTTTATTAAAATATCCCTGGTGCCTAGTGATCCCCTCACTTATGAGTTCAGTGTTCTCCTTGGTGTCTAGTGGATTCTCAGCCCCATTATATTTAAGTGCCATTAAGGCATGATGATAAAGGTTATCCCTGATGGCTAATGTTCTCCCAAGACCCATGTCTTTATAGTTATTTGTGGTGGCTAGTGTTCCCCCCAACCCAATGTTGTAAGCTTTGCTCATTAGTGTAGGGATATGGATGTATGACAGCCACCTTAACGTGCACACACTCAGACACATACACACACACACACACACACACACACACACACACACACACACACACACACACACACACACACACACACACACACACACACACACACACACACAAACACACAAACTCACCCACTTGCTAACACTACCTGACCACTAAACTCCCAGCAGTTAACTCAGCTGAGATAAATGAACACATCCTTTTGGCAGTGTTCATTACCATGAGCAGCCATGAGTGGCCAAATCTAAGGAGATGATCATGCCACTGTTCATTGCACTCATTAGGGCAATCATTGAATATAATGCCCTAATTGGCATGTATCTGTCCAAGTACCTGACTCCACTTGAGTGACCACAATGCTTTCTCACCAAGGAAAGCAAATATCTAAATCACAGCAGCTACTCTGACTGCCTCAAAGTCTTATCCCTCTTCTTAGTGACCTACAGGCTGCTAAGGGGAGAGTTCTGCCTTGCATGCAGAGCTTCTACTAAATACATCCTTTCTGACATTCTATAAATCCATATGTCTAATAGTGGTAGAAACACCTGCTCTGGAAACTTCAGTCTATGTTGCAACTTAAATAAATGCTGGAAGGATAGATATGTCTCACAGAGATTACCACTTCTCTGGAACCTCTGTATGTGAAGTTGTCTATTACTTTATCCACGTGTAACCTGGAATACATGGATGCTGAATCATAAGTTCACCTGTGGTTTGGCACTCTTGTCCATTATGGATCAAGGGAAAGATGTGAAAACCTGCTCTAGGGTAATGGTTATTCAGACTTACTATACAGAGGGTTTTCATACAATATAAAGGAATTATCTGACCTGGGATTATGCAATACTTCTGCAAAATACAGAGTCCTTAGTACTAAACCACTAAGGCAATAAATTCAGAGGGATGGTATTGCTAGGCTCTAAAGATTCTCACAGATAAATATATATGAACTTATGAACCTATGCAGAAGTGTAGCTAGGACAAGATGAAGGGGGCAACTGCCCAGGGCACAAAGTGTTAGGGGGTTCAGCTGTCCAATCCCAACCAGGTTTTTAATACACACTGGCTTTTAAAAGTCGGTATTGCATTTGTGGACAAACCTAAATGCTGTAATGCTCCCTGTGTTTTCAAAACTGTAGCAGTTGCTTGCTACATTGTAACAAACAGTATGCTATAGTTTAAAACATATACTTTTTTGTTAACTAGAATCTTAGCACTGTAGCACTCTGTGCAGAGTATAAAATGTAGTCACTGCTTACTGCATTTTAGCAAGCAATTTGCTACAAGTTTAAAAATAAAAAAAAATAATAAAAACATTTTTTTTAATTAAAACCTGAGTGCTGTAGAACTCTGTGTGGGTATAAGCTATAGCAAACAGTTTACGACAGTTTAAAAGTAATAACAATATATCTTTCTTTACATGAAAGTATGATCCACCAAATTGCACTTACCCGTGCTGAATCCACCGAAGCTGCAGTTCAACAATTGAATGGACTGCTGAATTCCTTTCACAGGGAAAGGAACCACTTGACCACTATGATGAACTGTGCCCTCTCTTCCATGTAGTGCAATCTCAGAATTGGTATATTTAAGTAGGGGTGTGTGGGGGACAAAGCCCCACACTTAGGTGGGCTTACATTTCCTCCATTTCATTTGGTTTCCATGGTGGTCAAGTGGTTCCTTTCCCTGTGAAAAGAATTTGGCAGTCCATTCATTTGTTGAACTGCAGCTTTGGTGGATACAACTTGGGTTAATACAATTTGGTGGATTGTACTTTCATGTAAAGAAAGTAGACCCATATATATATATATATATATATATATATATATATATATATATATATATATATATATATATATACATATATATATATATATATATATATATACACACACACATATGTATGTATTTTTTTAACTAAAACCTGAATGCTGTAGCACCCCATGTGGGGTATTAATTAAAATGTGAGGAAGAGATGGGTTGGGGCGGTGTGCACAAAAGGGACCTGATTGGATCCTGCATTTCAGGAGCCCAAGGTATCTGATTGTGGACTTTTATTCTGTTTTGCTTTTCCATTGAAGAGCTGTGGCAGAAGGGATGGGCATGTATCTGGCAACCTGACTGGTGTGCCAATGTGCCAGTAGAAGGAGCAGACCTTTTTTTTGCTCTTTATTTGAAGAGATGAGGGCGTGGCATGCTCTAGATGAACCAGCCACACCTCTGAACCTATGAGTTTTAATGAAAGCCTTATTTTTTTTTTACTAAGCTATTCCAGTAAAAGATCCACCAGTGTATTGTGGTCTTCAATATCAACAGATGCCACTGGAGGCAAACGTACCTCTTCCAGTAAGGGGGTCCATATGCTCTGTGCACTACTCTACTATACAGCTACAATTTTATGTGTAACATATGTGGGCAATAACTTCTCTTTCTTTTCTTATCTTTTTGCAGGTTCAGGTGTGACTGAGAAAGAAGAGTGGTAACAGTCACCTTAGTCTGTGCCATCAGATGCTGCTTGCACTGGATTGTCAGTGGTTGCCAGGTCCACATCACAGCAGAGGATGGAAGTTATCTAAAGGTTTATCTGTTACCCTCCATGGCCACATCTCAATTGCAGAGCAGAGGTTCATCTTCTGATATTGGCCAGGTGAGGTTGCAGTGGTCTCCTGGGAGCAGTTGCTGAGGCTGGTTCTTGGAAGCATGAAAAACTCCTAACATGACTGGCTGATTCATGTGTCCAGAAGGCCCTGACTGTCAGACCATCAGAGATGGAGAGAACATATGACATCAATCATAGAGTTGACTGAAGTCTGGGTTGATTTGCCTCTGGACCAGACTGGCATCCAGCATGAACCTTGCCCTGTATCTCATAGAGGTATTCCTGTGCCCTATCTGTCAAAACCACACCTGGTTTGTTGTCACCTCTCCACATCACCAGTTGCCCATCCTCTGTCTTTCTGTATCCATCCACAGTTGTTCCCCAACTTTTATGTCTACATTTTATGATTTGTCTGATCTTGCTACCTTCACTTATTCCTCTATCCCTTCCACAACCATTCCTTACCAACTCCTCTGCTTATAATCAGTTTTCATATATTTTAAATGGAAGATTCACCCCTCAAAAAATATGCATGTTTTCCTTTCTACCTCATATAATTCTTTATGGTTACTACTTTGTGCTTTCTTCTGTTTGCTTTTCCTATGACTATAACTTTCCTATATCTCCCTTTCCTTTGGACTATCTGTTACTGCATGTGTCCTAGTGTTGCAGCATTTTTTTTGCATGTGTGAGCATGCATAGCCTTGGGCATATTTGCCTGCTTTACCTATGGTGTTCAACATTCTAGTAGTGCTTTTTTCTAACATAACTCCACCAACTGACCTGCAACTTCTCCCTGGAATGCAGCTCAGCTGCTTTACTATGCAGTCATTTTCTCAGACTACCAGAGCTATGCAAGCCCTGTCATAAATCCTTGGAGTTGTGAGCCACTTGGTAGTACAGGCCGCATGCTAATTAATGCTGCATATGTAGTCACTCAGTATAATAATTACTTTGCAAGTATTTTGTTCTGAATGTGTTGTCTTTCATTTTTCATTATATTTTTTTCTTTTTCTTGCTTCTGATATAGTTTTTCTACCACCTGTCAATAAAAATGTTCTTCTGATACTTTATTTTCTGTCAGAAAAATAATTTTCTGGATTTGCTACTTCCATTACATCTTATTCTTTGTCATTGAATGCATTTGACATTTTTATCCTTCATCAGTATGTGCTTTTCTCTGTGTCTTATTATTTTCAGTGTTAATTTCCTCAGAAGAGAAGCCTACCGAGTGTTTAATTAGTTCATAGGTTCATATGTCTGTACTAGGCTAATGGCCCTGGAGCCTTTACAAGCCTAGCCCATAGGATTACCCTGGCATCATGCCACCCGACATTAGTTCCCAGTGCCTCTGTCGAGTAGAGCCACTGGAGTGATCCTCGTTGTAAATTTTCTATTTCCCATCCACTCATCAAGATTTCTCTTGAAGAGGGCAGGTGAGGTGCTCTGTTTGACATGTATGGGAAGTTTATTCCATAGCATGGGCAGTCTCTGGGTTATGAACCTGTCCCACCAGCATGTTCTGTTGATTGTGGTAATGAGGTTGAGGTCTTTGGAGCATGTGATGCGGAGGGATTGGGATTTCTTTAGATGGAGCATTTCTAACAGAGCTGGGTCAGACATGGCTTTGTAAGTCAAGCAGAGATTGCCTCTAAATAGGTGATATGAGACAGAGAATAGTTGGAATTTTTTAGGTCTGTCCATATAGGACAACTGTTTAAGTCCTAGGATCATCTTTGTGAGGTACTTTTGCAGCCTCTCCAGTTGTTGCAGGTGTCTAGTGAGGTACATGCCAAATAGGGCATTGTACTCGATGACTGATATTGTAAGGATAGCTATGAAGAGGATGAAGAATGGAAAGGCTGTTGGTCCAGATGACATACCTGTGGAAGCATAGAGGTGTTTAGGTGAAATGGCAGTGGAGTTTTTTACTAGATTGTTTAGTGAAATCTTGGAAAGTGAGAGGATGCCTAAGGAATGGAGAAAAAGTGTTTTGGTACCAATTGTTAAGAATAAGGGTGATGTGCAGAGCTGTAGTAACTACATAGGGATTAAATTGATCAGTCACAGCATGAAGTTATGGGAAAGAGTAGTGGAAGTTAGGTTAAGAAGGGAGGCGATGATTAGTGATCAGCAGTATGGTTTCATGCCAGGAAAGAGCACTACAGATGCGATGTTTGCTCTGAGAGTGTTGATGGAGAAGTACAGAGAAGGTCAGAAAGAATTGCATTGTGTCTTTATGGACTTAGAGAAATCATATGACAGGGTGCCTAGACAGGAGTTGTGGTATTGTATGAGGGGAGTTGTGGTATTATATGAGGAAGTTGGGAGTGTCAGAGAAGTATGTAAGAGTGGTGCAGGATATGTACGAGGGTAGTGTGACAGCAATAATGTCTGCAGTGGGAGTGACGGATGCGTTTAAGGTGGAGGTGGGATTACATCAAGGATCAGCTCTGAGCCCTTTCTTATTTGCTATGATGATAGACAGGTTGACAGACGAGATCAGACAGGAGTCCCCATGGACTATGATGTTTGCAGATGACATTGTGATCTGTAGTGAGAGTAGGGAACAGATGGAGGAGACCCTGGCGAGGTGGAGATATGCTCTAGAGAGAAGAGGAATGAAGGTCAGCAGGTCTAAGACAGAATATATGTGTGTGAATGAGAGGGAGGATAGAGGAATGGTGAGGATGCAGGGAGTAGAGGTGGCGAAGGTGGATGAGTTTAAATACTTGGGATCAGCAGTTCAGAGTAATGGTGAATGTAGAAGAGAAGTGAAGAAGAGAGTACAGGCAGGATGGAGTGGGTGGAGAAGAGTGTCAGGAGTGATTTGTGACAGACGAGTACCAGTAAGAGTGAAAGGGAAGGTCTACAAGAAGATAGTGAGACCAGCTGTGTTATATGGGTTGGAGACAGTGGCATTGACAAAAAGGCAGGGGTCAGAGCTGGATGTGGCAAAGTTAAAGATGTTAAGATTTGCACTGAGTGTGATGAGGGTGGACAGGATTAGGAATAAGTATATTAGAGGGTCAGCCCAGGTTGGAAGGTTTGGAGACAAAGCCAGAGAGGCAAGATTACATTGGTTTGGACATGTGCTGAGGAGGGATGCAGAATATATTGGGAAAAAGATGCTAAGGATGAAGCTGCCAGGTAAAAGGAAAATAGGAAGGCCTAAGATAAGGTTTATGGATGAGGTGAGAGAGGACATGCAGGTGGTTAGTGTGACAGAGCAAGATGTCGAGAACAGGAAGAAATGGAAACAGATGATTGGCTGTGACGACCCCTAATGGAAGCAGCCGAAAGAAGAAGAAGAAGACTCGATTGCTTTAATGAGGGAAGAGTAGAGGGAGACAATGACCACTTTTTTCCTGAATGCAAAACCCTTAGTAATGAGATGTGCCACATAGAAGGACTTTCTGACCACAATGGCAATATGGTGGTCAAAAGAGAGGTTGCTGTCAACCTGTATTCCCAGATCTCCTATAGACAATTGATAAATAAATAGCAGTTTAAAAAGTTTGGAATAACATTTTTCCCTGGAGGTTGTATTAGAAAATGTTAATTCACTTGAGTACAAAGACAATGAGTGCTCACCTTAAGTCTGGTCTGACTGGCAGCTGGAATTAGTAGCTGTTTCCTCTATGTTTTTCTTACTGATGTCTCTTACTAAGTTGATTGATATAAATCAGTGCACTACCCCTGGTAAAAAGAAAGAAAGAAAGAAAGAAAGAAAGAAAGAAAGAAAGAAAGAAAGAAAGAAAGAAAGAACTACTAGCCCTTCATTTTTCTTTGATGGGCATGCAATCTTATCTTGTCATTGCTGACAACTGATTACCTCCTTCACTGCATATTCTGAGACTTTGTACTTCTTTGTATCACTTAAAAGTTGGTTTCTTTGAAATGTATTCTTATGTCTATATTCTCATTTGTGTAGACCCTTTGTTTTTATTATCCTCACTTTCCTATACCCTGTTGAACAATAGGCTCACATTCTAAAACCCAGCCAGTATAAGAAGCTGTACATGCCTGGGCCCTTCAACATCTTCTCATATTCAAGTCTGCATCTCCCACAGTACCATGTTTTAAGTTTTGGGACAAGGAATGGCATATTATTTGATGGCTGGCCTTTCCAAATCAATAACCAGTGGTAAGTCGGAAAACAGGTGGCCTGTTGTATGTAATTCAAGGATCATAACTGTCATCTTTGATACAGAGGAACTGCAAGTGTGACATTGAGGAAATATGTGCGTAAAGTCTATAGTTGTGGCACTGCAGAACAGTCTCTGTGCTCAAAGGTACAGTAACCTTGGAATTAGTATATATAAGTAGCAGGGATCACATACATGGGAGGCACAGCCCCACAGTGAACTGTGTAGTGGGAGGCTGGTATAAGGGTTAAAGTGTTTACCTTATAGATACAAGGTATAGGGTTTGACTCTTACATGAGGTAATTGGCTAGGCATAAACTGGCCCGCTAGGTCAGTTAGCTTAGTACTAATCTCTGAACTTGTGTAGGGGGTAGTAAACTTACACTGAAACAAATGCTTTAATGGTATAACTTAGAGTAGAGAATTATGGCTCTCAGTTGTTAATGGACTGCTTGCTATAGTCCATATTATAGGGTTTGATTCCTTCTACCTCCATTTGCTAACTGTGTGACACTTAGTCACTTAACCAGGCAGTGCTCCTTCATGGCCACTGAAAATGGCATTTGTGTCTACAAACCTACTTGGCCAACAAACAAAATAAAATAACCCTCCCCCCGAATATCATTTTATTTTTCAAACCTTCAGTACCTGCAATTATAAGTCCTTCCCTTGTGATATTGAGCCAAAATGGGTGGTCTAATGCATTTCTGTAGGCCGTAGAATAACAGAACTATAAGTGTGAATTTGAGGGAACATATACTATGCCCAAAGTTGCAACATTCACCTCTATATTTGCACCAGGGGTATGATTAGTAGTATACACCACCTCCATATTTAGGAGTTTAGGGGTGTGAAGTCCCCTAAAAGTGCTTTAATGGTATAACTGTAAGTTTTTAAACTTTTTGTATGAATCAAAGCTTATTTTCTGGACATTCAGAATGCATAATTTCAGGTATTTTAGGTTTGATAGAAACAGCAGAGGTGGAAAACAGCTGGGGGCTGGTCTCATTGTTAAGAACATAAATGACATGATATAAAGGCCAGTTGTATGCTTCATAACTTTAACAGGCTTCTAACATGCTATCCACATGGGAACAGTTCAGTGTACTGTATGTCACATATTATAAGTGAATTAAAACATTTGAAGCTACAGTCTTGAGGTTTTTAAGTCAGTACCATAAAGATTAAGCAGTCTTTGTCATTTGTTCACAATGTGCTTGTTTTAGAGCCCAATAGTCACATGATTACTGTGATGTACCCACCTTCTCCAAAATAATCTACTTGCCAACTGCCAACATGGCTTTAGGCCTTTCCATAGCACAACAACTGCCCTTCTGTCCTTTTCTGACTCCATAAACAAAAACCGTAACAATAACACTTTTTCCTCTGCATTATTTATTGACCTTTCAAAAGCCTTTGATATGGTCAACCATAATATCCTTATAGACATTCTAAAAGCCCAATCTCTTGACCCACATGCATTAAATTGGTTTAATTCCTATCTGGAAAACAGACAACAAGCAGTATTGTGGGATAATAATCTTTCAAAATCCCTTCCTGTGAACACTGGAGTACCCCAAGGCTCTATTTTAGGGCCTCTACTTTTCTCATTGTTTATCAATGACCTACATACCAATATTCCTCAGGCCACCTGCATACAATATGCAGATGACTCCACTTTAATTTGTTCAGCTAAGTCCATAACCTCTCTGCAGTCTCTCACCCAAACAGTATTTAACAGTGTTGAAAATTGGTTTATGCAACACTGCCTCCTCCTGAACCCCAAAAAAACAAAGTTATTTCTCTTTGCTCCAACTCATAAATCTCCTCAACTGCACTTCACATTAACCTCCAACAATGCTACCAACATAGCCCCAGACACTTCAACCCGTCTTCTAGGAGTAATAATAGATAATAACCTTACTTTTGATGATCACATTAACTCGACTATAAAGACAGTCAACAAAAAACTAGGTACTCTTTACAGAACCAAACCTTTTCTTTCCCCTTCAGCCAGAATAACTATTGCCCAGACCCACCTTACGTCTACCCTGTTCTATGCTTCAGCAATATATACCAATCTATCAAAAAACAATCTCACCAAACTTTCCACCAGTTACAATAACATAGCCAGATTTGCCACTGGCACCACCTTTAGAACTCACCACTGTCTTAACCTAAAACAACTGGGATGGCTAGAACTGCAGAACCAACTACTTTATCAACAAATTGTTATCACCCAAAAAATCCTTTACCGCCCAAAAAATACCCCTATCCTCACTAACCTGATTTCACCCTACAAAAATCTTGCTATGCTACGCTCATCGAATAAGCTTCTAGCTTCCTCTATTAAATCAAATAACAAAGCAGGAGATTCACTTTTCACCAACACAGTAGGGAAAATCTGGAACCAGCTTCCTACTGAACTTTCCTCCCTTGCTTCCACTATTCTGTTTAAAAAGCATTTGAAAGAATATCTTACAACTCACTGGCTATGTCCCTGCTCCAACCCAGACTGATATCTCTTTCACCTCCTGCTCTCTCTATACTTTTCTATTCTTCTGTTTTATCTCACCTATCTCTATTTCAAAAAAAAAAAAAAAAAAAAAAAAAAAATTTGTTCATGTTTTTGGTTTACTGTATTTAATCTTAGCTTAAAGCTACTAACCTACTCTGTAAACATTTTTTTTTCTACCTATCTAGCTAATGCATAATGTAGCTAATGTACTGTAATCCACTTGACTATTACTATATATTGTATTATTTACTCTCTGCAGATGCTTGGAGCTTTCCTCCCCGGGCCTCTACTGAAAATGGACATGTATCCAGTTAGACTAGCCCAGTCAACAAATGTAAAATAAAATAAAATAAATAAATAAATGTTACTGTAGCTCATTCAGAATTGTACCTTCCACAGACTTCAGGATAATCAAATCCTAAACTGTGGCTTGGGCTCATACCCAAAATGCTAGCCAAGGACTACAGTTCCAGTTATTGAAGTGTTGTAAGAGTGTCTCCTGTAGAAGATACCTGAAGGGATCATCTCTGTGTGCCTGTGTATACTGCTGCTTTGATAAATATGCAGCTAAACCCCACTGATGGAATCTTGTCACTGTGAAGAAGAGAGATCAAGCCTTAACTACAACTCAGACAACCTAATACCAATCAGCTGCTCTAGCAAGGGGAGAAAACAGCAAATTATTTTTTCACTGTGAGGCTTATGCCAGCTTATCCATCACTAGAAGGAATGGTTGCCCCCTTTGGCCAATTATTCACATACAGGCAAATGCTAGGACATTTGCAGTAGCCATAGGAACAGGGGCTGCTGACGTGTAATTACTGTACACCTTCAATAGTGGTAATGATAAGGCAAGAACAGAATGTGACCTAAGATGAAAAAGTATGAATTCTAATGGCTAATGTACAGATCTGACTGTTGCATTCACTGTTTCTTGATCAAAGGTAACAGATGGCATTACCTTACTTTGTAATAATATCAGCGGCGTATTGAATACAGAGGGATAAAACATCAGCCTATCCCTATTCTTTCTCCTCAAAAAAGCACTTATGCTTTGGAATATTCATATGCAGGCAAGAAAAAATGTAAGACAATTTTAAATATGAAAAGCTGAAAAAACATAGAAGCAACCATTCTGTTTAAGTTTTGTGGAGCTGATATTTTTGGAGAAATGGTAAGATCACTGTATCTCATAGCTGTTCAGAAAAAAAAATATGTATCTCTGACTCCAATAGTCTCTGACATCATCTTGGACAATTTACCTCCTGCTTTTGTAAATGTTATTTCCTACAACATGCCTCAGATGGAAAACCAATAATGCGTTATCTACATCCAAAACACACACACACTCAGAATGACATAGTTAATAACCCTGTTCTATAAACACAGAAACAGTGAGTGAACGCAGTACATCGAGGAACATCTGTGGTGAAGGAGACAGACAGGCATTTGGCAAGGAAAGATAGGGCAGGATCCATGAAATCAGTGACAATAAAAAACTCAGAAATGTCTGGTGTGTACGTATATGAATGACTAATTCAATTACAAAATCACTCCCAACAGGAAGGGAAGAAAAAATAACTGAAAAACGTTTCTAGTTGGATGACATACTTACCTCTGGAATTTTTATTAGTACAGTATATGCGTGTGGGTGCACAATGTTGTGCATGTGTGTGCATATGTGTGGGTGCTGAGTATGACTGTATTTGACTGCAACACATGCTTTCCGTAGCAGATGATGAAAGGGAGCAATCCAACATATCTTCAGTTTTTTAATTAGGCAGATAAGAATGAAAGAGACATACCATTACATTTTTATGAAGCCTGAGAGATTTGAAACCAAAGAAAACTGAATAAGTTGTCATACAGGTAATAAAAGACGTGCTACAATAACCGGAGACAAAGGCTATATAAACAGCTATAATAAAGCAACTAGCTTAATGCCAACAGACCTAAAGAGAAAGTTGCGTGCAGACATATAAACCAGGATATTGATGTGTAGAGCATAGTAATCAATCTGATGTTTTTTATGCAAGCAAACTTTTCAAAATATTTTGCACATTTGCAATGTAAAATACTATTGAAAAATTACCCATCAAAGTTTGCAAAAAAGAGCTACTAAGTCTTTGCATTCCCCAAAAGCATGGTTCTGATTCTGTGACAAACTATCAGAACTCAATCCCTCAAAATGTGAGTTGATCACACTTTGCTTCCTTCTTGAAATTTCCACATACCTTCTATGCAGGTATTTCGACACCCTGTATCCCCGGATTTAATATAATGATCTCCAAATTTGCTCTACTTTAGTAAAAAGATGAATTCTGACCTTGGTAACCTCCTTCAGTGAATGTTGGCTTCCCAAAAGTGATGTTATAAATAAAACTCAGAGTTGTAGGGTAACATCAAAAGAGCACTGTCTGACACTGATGCCATGCTTAGCTCAAAATTACATTGTATCTTGCAACACACACCATTATTTACATCATGTCATTTTCAGTAGATTCTAACAAATTTTCTCACTGACTTTAATGGCACCCTTATGCAAATGACAGGCACGCAAAGCAAAGTCTAAACTATGAAAATGAGAGAAGTGGTACAGAAGTTGACAGGTAAAATTCAATACTTTCTCACTGAGATAAGCTTACCTAGGTGATGACATCAATTTATTTATGCCCTCCAGATAATGTGTAACATCCTGGTGATGAGCTATTACTTTTAAATGGCAGAGCACTTCTTCTTGCATTTTAATACTGTATTGCTAGAGATTGTTGAAACATTGTTCTCTTCAGAAGTGAAATGTTTCACTATAACATCTTGATTGTATGACCCCCTGAAACATAAATGGTAACAGATAACTACACAAAGCTAGTACATTTCGTAAATCGGGTATCATTGAAGTATAGCCCTCAAGAAACACAAAGGCACAACAGGATAAACATTTCACTAAAGTAAGTGTTTCTATAGAGGGATAAGCGTCTTGTACCTGCCATGTAAGAGGATTACCCATGCCTCCTTGTTTTAATAGTCTCACTATGATCTTGGAGAAATATCTAACAGTATAAAACAAGATAAGCAGCCCTCCACTGAGATGCTCCCCAGGATTCATGAAGCTTGCGCCAGGTGCAGGCATAGCGTCTGCATTCTAACACCAAAGATTGCCGCCGAGCGATTCAGGTACGACCTGTTCCCACGTGCACTACCTGCGTACGCTACGCCCTCACAACTCTTGAGCCTTGTATGCTAATTACCCCATATGCAGCAGAGTAGCATGCAAATGAAGGTATGCAGCGATTCAGGAAGTGGTGCAGGCATAGTGTAAGCATGCAGAAATGTAAACCGTAGAAAATGGTTTACATTTTTGCAAACATAAAATCGGAGCCATGACAGCCGACCAAACACATGTATTATATTGTTAATATATGCCAATGGCGAAATATATAGCCATTGGCATAAAAAAAAAAAACATGTACAAAATATAAAATTAACATTTAATTTATATAGTTGCACTATCGCAACGTGGAAGCGCAGGGCAGCGGTGTGCAAAGGGGATCGCAAGGAATATATAAAAATATAGAATAAAACCACAATGAAACACATATCACGATTTCCTCATAATAGTCAATGGCAGGCATGCTACACCATACATATGGCGCAAGGGTTGCTAACGGGCAGCGACAGTATTATGCGCAGTAGCTAGGAATTTGTAGGCAATGCCATGCAAATGAGAGAAGTAATAGTGAATCGCAGATTCCCCGATGCTGTAAGGATGCACCTCACAGCATAGCGTTATAACACTGAGGGGAGCCCTTGAGATAAAGATGACATCAAGAGAGGGGTGTGTCACCATTGCTGTAAGCACATTGGAGCATGGCTAAACCAGTCTGCCCCTAGCTAGGCAAAGCTGCAGGATAGGGGTGTGTCGAATTGCCTTTAGCTATGCTTAGCTGAGGGTACACAAGGTAACCGAGTATGCATGTGAACGGAGATGAAAACGTGCGTAAACCCAGTAAACGGATATGCGCGCTGCACACTGCAGGTGAAACAGGAAGGATATAGGAAAGAAATAAGGGAATGCTGCAGCAGTGAAATTGGAGTACAAATGCCTAATTAACACCTAGGAGCCTACAGTGGGCCATTGACAACAGCTAACAAGGCTGCAAGCAGCTACCTGCAGAACAGGGAAGGGGAGGGGCTGTACTGCAAAGAAAACAGCAAAGTGTCAAAGGAGAACAAAGGCAATATGCAGTATATCAGCTACAAGGCACATTTTGCCACGACTGGGTAGGGAAAGTACAAAACAAGGAAGATGGCAGGTGGATGCATGCCTGAAAATGGGAGGGGATCCAGCTCTAAAAGTGAATTAAAGGGCAACAGATTAATCAAGGCAGGCAAGTAGACCTCCACAGTAAAGGCCCCACACTTGCAGCACTCATTGCAAAACCCATAATTAAGACACACAGCAGCTGGAATAGTTCATACACACCCATGTACATCAGTAGCATCCATAGCACAATACTAGAAAAGTGTGAAAGCACCTCACACACATTTGTGTATTCCCATGCACTCTGCACCAGTGGTGTATACAGACGGGGAACTTTTATTATGTACATATTAGGGGCTGCCATAGCTTTGATCCAGCAACATGTGTTGGAGACTGAAGGTGGTGTGGAGAAAGATGCACATGACCACCACAGGCACCAGAGGAGGAGGAGAGTGTTCAGACTCAGGGTAACCTACCAGGAGCTACATGATCTGGAGATAGTAGAGCATTACAGGGTGGACAGGGACACCCTACAGCAACTTGTGGAGCTGTGCCGGTCATGCCTCAGAGCCAGAACAAACAGAGGAGAACCCATCCCAGTGGATACAAAGGTATGTGTAAGCCTGAGAATACTAGCTACAGGTATGTTTCAAAGACCAACTGGGGATATCATGGGTATCTCACAGGCATCAGCATCCAGGATACTACACCAGTTCCTGGATGTCGTGTTACCACATGCCAGTGAGCACATATAAGTCCCCCGAATGCAGGAGGAGTTGGCCAGCAATATGCGTCTCTTCCACTGTGTGTCAGAATACCCGGAGTTACTGGGTGCAATAGACTGCACACACAAACACATCAAGGCACCACCCGGTGAGCAGGGTAGACGCTACATAGACCACAAGGAATACCCCTCCATCAACTGCCAGGTCGTGTGCAATGCCCAGGGCATTATCATGGATGTGTGTGCTGGCAGCCCTGGAAGCTATCAAGACTGCCACATCTGGCATGCCTCACAGCTGTATCATTTATTTGCCAGGGGGAACATCCCAAATGGTCACCTGGTGGGGATGCTGGCTATGCACTGGAACCATGGATGATGACTCCCATCAGAAATGCACACACACCCATGCAGGAACGTCATAATGAGGCACATGCACAAACCAGAATCATCATAGAGCGTGTGTCTGGGATGCTGAAATCACGGTTCTGTTGCTTGGACATATCTGGTGGAGCCTTGCAGTACTTTCCAGGCACATATGCACACATCTTCATAGTGTGTGCTGTGCTACACAATATGGTCCTGTGGAATCAGCTGCAGCAGGGACAGAATGGTAAAGGCCTTCACAGCCCACCACCATTGTCAAGGACCCCACAGGCATAGAAGTACTCAGACCACGAACACCCTGAGCCAGCCCCAGTAGGCAGATGGAGGTGTGCCCAGTATGCCCATGCTGTGGCAAAGAGGGAACATATAGCACACACACTGACAGTGTGGGCACCTAGGGACTGACACCTTTCTCCACCTGCACACACAGTAAAAATGGATGGCACACACAGAAGACTACCTGTAAATTGTCATGTATAGGCAGTCTACTGTGTGCATCCAACACAGGCATCCCTCAACTATTGCACACACAACAGCCACTGGCACAAGGTAAGTCAACACCTGAACAGTAAATTAAGCTATCAGCATATGCAGATACTGTATGCATAAATTCATAGGTAGGTACTTGGCCAACTGCCAGAGGCCATTCATAAGGCCAGCCAAAATGTGTCAGCTTTTGCCACCCCATTGATTCATTAACCGTCCCTCTGTGGAGCAGAGCCAATGGCGGGATCTCTGGGGTGCATCTACTGTTCCCCATCCACCCTTCAAGGTTTCTGTTGTAGAGTGTTAGTGAGGGGCTCTGTATAATGTAGTTAGTGATGTTGTTCCAAAGTATGGGGAGTGTCTGTGACAGGAAGCTGTCCCTCCAGCATCTTCCAGTTATTGTTGTGGCAAGGTCAACTCACTACAGTGTGTGGCTCACTGTGACATGGATTCCCATAGGTGGAGCATATCTATCAAGCCTAAGTTCGACATGACTGTGTTGGCCAGTGGAGATTATCTCTGGGTAAATGAGATGCCATTGAGTAAAGCACGAGTTTCTTCAGTTCGGCTGCATAGGCCATATGTTGGAGGCCAGTATTCCCCTTGGTAAGGTATAGTCATGGACCCCCCAGTTGTTGGACGTGTCCTCTGAGGTATAGCCCACATGGGTTATTATACCCTATGATGGGACTGATGAGTGATTAGTAAAGGGGCACTATAACCCCAGTATGTCTAGATGGGAATCCTTTAGTAATCAAATGGCCTACATAGAAGGATGTCCTAACTACTGTGGAGATATGACTGTCACAGGGGAGATCACTATCTACCTTAGTCCCCAGATACCCCATTACCTCATCTGTATTAAAGTGGCTGCCGCTCATGTGTTAATATGTGGAGGGCAATTCCACAATGGAATGACCATGCAGTTAGTGGCACTTGGCTGGAGTCCTTGTCATTGGCACCCAGTGACGTTCTCTGTGAGGCCCCTTGAGGGATGTCCGTGTCAGTTGGACTATCAATCATGGCTCCCAGTTTGCAGTCATTGCCAAACATGGTCTGCCGTAGTCCACCTGTGTTTGCCTGTACATCTGAGACATATATGTCAAACATTTGGGTCCAAGGACTGAGTCCTGTGGGACACCAGTTGTGACTGTTCAAAAGTTGGACCTGGAGACCACTAGTCGTACCATATGGATTCTGTGTTTAAGCCCATTGGCAACCCAACCTGTGATGTATGGGTGAATGTACAGGCTGGTGTGTTTATCAATAATACCTGAGTAGGGCATGGTGTCAAAAGCCTTGATGAGGTTCAGGTAGTATGTGTAAACCACCTCTCCCGTCATCTAATGTCTTGGTAACTGTATGTAAGATGCCACACAGGATCAGTAGGCATGAACTGCACTCAACCAAGCTGAGCTGGGTTGGGTCACATGTTCGAAGGTTACCAGTGTCATTGTTAATGAGTGCCATGAGGATGTGAACCATACCATTGCAGACCAGGCTAGTCAGGCTTATGGGGTGGTAGTTACCGTGGTCAGTTGTGATTTCACCTTAATGGAGTGGAATAACCATTGTCACAGGCCATTGTATGGGCATGTAGCCTGTGGAGAGGCTGAGGTAGGAATGCCTAATTAGGTGGGGGCAGATTGTCTTGTACAGTTTGCAAGATGCAGTCTGGGTCAACATCTGCCTCCATTGATGCTGTATTCTGCTGTAAGAGACGGCCATTTCCACCTGTGTGTCTCTGATGGTTGGGATACTGTACTTTTCGGGTAGTGTTGTGGGCTCTTTAGGGGGTGAAGTATGCACCAAATGTATCTGCAAGGATGTTGGTGATATCAGTAGGGTCAGCATATTTTGTGCTATATTTCACCGGCACAGTGCAAATCTGTGTGTCACCACATAGATCCTTGACATAGCCAAAGAAAGCTTTGTGGTTATTTTTCGAATTTTTGCATATTCCCCTGCTGATGTTAGCCTTGGATGATGTCATGAGGGACCTACGTATCATACTAATAGTGGTCACGGATGTCTGCCCTTCGTGGGATTTGCTGTGTGTCTGGAGCACTATCCTACTTCTGTAGTATAGCCTGTTTATTGCAGAGGTCCACCAGACTGGTGTCCTGGTCTAGGAGGAGTGAATCTTGGTTTATCAGTGATGGCATGATCCATACATCCGTGTAGGTGTTTATAGACTGCATTTGCAAATCTGTCTGTATCTTGAGCAGTGTTCCCCTTAGCGTGGGGGCTGTGAAACTCCCCAACCCTGTCACTAGTAGTATAAATTTAGCTGTAGGAAAGGTATACACTGTGGTATCCATGGGTGGGGGAGATGCTAGGGTGTGGAAACAGTGAATAGTTCATGGTCAGATCTAACCAGTGACTGGTTAACCTCCACTGTGGTGCCCCTGCTGCCCATGTTGGTGATGTCCACATCTAGTAATTTCCATCCCACGTTATGGAGGTTACCACCAGATACAGGGTATATGAGGTGATACATTCCAGGAAGCGCTGGTCCTGGAAGTGAGCACCGGAGTACATTTCCCAGTTAATGGTATGGTAGTTGACATCGACCAATGCCAGGGTGTGCGTTAGAACTGTCATGTTCTCCACTTTCTCCAGGTAGGTGGAGTGGAGGTCCTGGGTCATGGAGGGTGATCCATAGCAGGCCACATTCCACATTGCAGTTGTGGCTGATGTTAGCTGCACATGGATGATCACAGAGGTATCATGCTGCTCCACTAACCTTGAGGTGTAGGTATCCCTGATGAATATGGATACAGCCCCTCCATGCCTGTCAGTCCATGTTCAGTGGCTGAAATGTGTGGTATGGGTTGTAGTCTGGTAGTGCTGATTTGCTCTCAGGAGCCTTAAGACAGATTTCAGTTAATGCACATATGTTGATGTTGTCCATCCTGACGAGTGCTGTGAGTGCATGCATGTTGTGATCACAACCCCTGGTGTTGAGTAGCATAATCCTCATTGAATCTGCTATGGTGTTGTTTATGGAGCTGGTATTCACCTTCGAGACTCTCCTAAATAAGGCACCATAGGGGCGCCAATAGCCTTGGCCAGTATTCCAAAGCCTATAAGGCTGACACATAGACTAGTATGGTATCATTGCATGCATGTTCTCCATCTGTTTTTTTTTCACCTCTCCTGTAGGTAACCTACTGGTAAGCAATAGAAAGCCTTAGACTTATACAAGTCTTCTAGCTTCCAAGATAGGCATTTGGAGTGACTAAGTATCAGTGTTCTGTATGTTCTTGCTGTACTGAACTGTTTCCTGACTACATGGTGAGTTCACATTGTATATTGTGATCTGAAGGTCTGTTTATTCACATATTGTGGCTGTGATGGCCTGCATGTCAGAGGTTCACAGATAGCCTACTATCTATCTGCCCAAGGGCAATTAGAAGCATAGCAACAGTGTGTTGGCCTTCCCCACACCATTGATGAAGTAACTGAGCCTCTGTCAAGCATAGCCAATGAAGCAATTCCAGGCAGAGTTGCTGGAAGCTGTTGAAGACTGGGTTTGTGTAGGGTGATAGGGGCACATAGTGATCTAAAGAGGGCATGTTAATGTAGCAATTCAACACCATTCAATTCCCCCAACAGGTCTTGCAGCTATCAAACTGGATAGACTCCCCCACCCCCTGGCTGTATGATTCTGGGACACATGATCCCAGGGGTGTATAGTCTGTTACCCATTCACACAATAAGGCTTCCCTTGAAGTGTGTCAGTGAGGGGCTATGCCTAATGTAGTTATGAATGTAATGTATTGTCTCACAGTACATTTGTTATATGTTGTTATTTCAAGAGTACATAAAGCTCAGTGAGTTTGGGGGCTCCCGCCCTTTGCTTAGCCTAGCTTACACATAGAAATCATCTAAATAGGAAATAGGTGGAAGCAATATTAATGTCAACAGTGTAATGGTTACAATATCTGCATACTATCTGTGCATTCAAGGTTACAATCCCGATAAAGGCAGGGATGTTTATCATGTCTGGGATGTCTGTACTTTGGCATAACATTCTATCCACCCATCTGCCCGTTAACATTGGTGTTCCTCAAGGGTCCATATTAGGACCTCTCCTGTTTTCTATATTTATCAACGACATTCACCTAGCAATCCCCCAAGCTACATGCATACAATATGCAGATGATTCCACACTTGTATGCTCAGCCACATCTATATCTGAACTTCATTCCCTTACTCAAAATGTGTTTAACACATCTGCATAGTATCTGTGCATTCGAGGTTACAATCCCGATAAAGGCAGGGATGTTTATCATGTCAGGGATGTCTGTACTTTGGCATAACATTCTATCTACCCATCTGCCCATTAACAGTGGTGCTCCTCAAGGGTCCATATTAGGACCTCTCCTGTTTTTTTATATTTATCAATGACCTTCACCTAGCAATCCCCCAAGCTACATGCATACAATATGCTCAGCCACATCTATATCTGAACTTCACTCCCTTACCCAAAATGTGTTTAACACAGTTGAACAATGGCTTACACAGTGCTGTCTCCTTCTGAACCCTAAAAAAACTAAACTCCTCCTTTTTACTCCTACTTGTAAGCCCCCCCCCCCATAGAATTCACTGTAACATCCAATAATGGTACTGTCATAACCCCAGATCCAACTACCATACTACTAGGTATCACCATATATAACAACCTTAACTTCGACACCCATATTAACAATACTCTAAAATCTGTTAATAGAAAACTAGGCTTTCTCTACAGGATCAAACCCTTCCTCTCTCCTGCAGCTAGAATAACTATTGCTCACAACCATCTAATTTCTACTCTCCTCTATGCCTCACCCATGTATACTAATCTGTCTGAAAACAACCTTAATAAAATGGAAAACTCCTACAATAACATAGCCAGATTTGCTAAAGGTAACCCTTTCAGAACCCACCACTGTTTTAATCTAAAGCATCTAGGATGGCTTGAATTACAAAATCAGCTTAACTTCCACCAACTGGCCATTGCCCATAAAACCCTTTACCAACCTACCAATACCCTTATACTATCTACCCTCATTACCCACTACAACAATCTAAAGACCTTACAATCATCACATAAACTTCTTGTAAATATCTGTAAATCAAACAACAGGGCTGGGGACACTCTTTTCTCTAATACTGTTGGAAAATCCTGGAACCTTCTTCCTAAAAAACTTTCCTCTCTTCCCTCTATATCACTCTTTAAAACCAAACTGAAACTTTTCCTCAGAACACACTGGTTGTGCCCCTGTACTAAACCTGACTGATCAACTACCTCTTCGTACTTGGTTCAACCTACCCTCCTTTTCTGAGTAATCAAGTTCCTTTTCTTAATAACAACTTACCTTGTCCTTCAATACTATTACTTACATCTTCAGGATCTCATTAAGGAGACTACTTTTACTAATATATTGTATAATTTCAGCTCCTCCTTTTTCTTTATGACTACTTGTATACTAATATATTGTATAATTCAGCTGCCAACTTTTTCTTTATGATGTATTGCAACTACATTTTGTATTGTACTAATTGTATCTGTATATTTTGCACTATGTTATGAACGAATGACCTCTTTGATTGTTCTCTGTACTGCACCTGCAATGTTCATTGTATACATTAATTTTTGTATACGTGATTTTGTTTGTCTCCTCGGAGCTTATCTCCCCAGGCCTCTACTGAAAATGGACATATATCCAGTTAGACTAGCCCAGTCAACAAATGTAAAATAAAATAAAATAAAATAAATAAATGTGCAAAAGTATGCCTTAACCAGAGCTTGCATATATAGGTAGCAACCGTCTGTATAATAAACATTCAACTCACCCATATAAACCCATGTATGCAGGAGAGTACAGTCAACAGAGAATGTAATGTTATGTCAGCACATAGTGAGATATTACATCACTGACATGTATATATCTGGAGTAGTTAGCGGATGTGGCCGTGTTTGGTCGCACAGGTTATACGTTACAAAGTTTGTTCAACTGTGTTTAACCGCTGCTATAATTTCACACAAACACTTTTAAACATGCTTACAACTGCTTAAATGAGCCTTATTCTGCAGTAAAAAAACATTTGTAAAGCATTGAAGGTGTCGAACCCTGGATCATGCGCACTATAGTCATGGGACATGCCACTAAGCCATCCGAGGTGTACACTTTTCATGGTCTTGAGACTACACCTTTACCATATGCATTTCACTGTAATGATCACAAATGGGACAGTGACTTTGTGTATATATATATATATATATATATATATATATATATATATATGTCAGTGATGTCTGCACACACACACACACACACACACACACACATATATATATATATATATATATATATATATATATATATATATATATATATATATATTATACAGTTACATCAATAGCCATATATATATAACATCTATGAACACACTTCGTGACACAGAAGCACTGCAAAGGAATTGGAGTGTGCCCCAAACACCTGCAGCTCTGGTATTATAACAATTAATATTAACCTAATTCACCATAGAAAGGGTGGTTGTTATGTATGTGAAGATTGGGATGGGGGAGGAATGATGGGTAATGCAATCATATATCAAGGAGGGCCTGGTCAGATGTCCAATAAGTGAACTGGAGGGGCATACATGGAGTATGGGGACAATATAAAAAGGACGCAAAGCAAGAACCTTACTCATTTATAATACTCCCTGTCATGTCACATTGCAACACCTACTTTCACAAACATATGAACATTAACTTGTATCAACATATGTACACCAACTGACTGTCACATTTGTTTTCAGTAGTGAGGAATGTCTGTAGTACAATGTATATTCTAAACACCATAACATTCGTACATATCTCAGATGCCTTAGTGGTAAAGTCAGTGACTGTTGTGTTCATGGTCCTGGGTTCAAGACCTGCAAGTGCTGTTAGGTTATTCTGAGGGCCAGAATAAGGGCTTTTGGATGCAGGTGGATTAAAGCACTCTTAAGCAGTTGTAAGCAGGTTTCCACATGTTTGTGCGATGGTAAGCAGCGGTGAAACATGGTAAACAGAGAAGTGCTTTACACATTTGACCTTTGCTTAATGTCGCACAGACCATGGGCAAACCTGCTCACAACCGCATAAATGTGCATTATTCACACTTTCCCTACCAGTGCCTACTCTGAGAGGTAAAATAATAACACCTTCCAGGAGTAGAACCTGCAACCATGTACTCCATCCTCAGAGTAGCCTAACACTAAGCTACCTGGGATGTACCTATCCCAGTTGTATATGCAGACAGGTTAAAACACAAAAGGAAGGAATGTGTTGAAACAGGACAACTCGCCATGTACCCAATTAAAAGTGTATGCTCATATATATATATATATATATATATATAGATATATATATATATATATATATATATATATATATATATAGATATATATATATATATATAGAGAGAGAGAGACAGAGAGAGAGAGATACATAGATACATGTTAATATATACAGGTCTACATATATATTTAGATATATAGATAGGTCAAAAACATCTACCCATCTATGGAGGTACAGATAAACATATGCAATAACGTATATATCTATATACATATACACACACACACACACACACACACACACACACACACATATATATATATATATATATATATATATATATATATATATATATATATATATACACACACACACACACACACACACACAGACATATATATATATATATATATATATATACACACACACACACATACACATATATATATATGTATATATATATATATATATATATATATATATATATATATATATATATATATATATATATAAATATATATATATATATATATATATATATATATATAGATGTATAATCTCTGCCTGACGTACAAGGCCATGTCCAATCAGGATCTGATGGACATGCTCCACCTCAAAAAATCCAAATCCATCAGGACCACGAGAGCTAAAGACTTAAACCTCGGCACAAGTATGAATAGGACATGCTGGAGGGATAGATTCATAACCAGAGGCTTCCCATGCTTTGGAACAAGATCCCAGTTCATATTAGGCAGAGTCCCTCACTGAATCTCTTCAAGATAAATCTTGATGAGTGGATGGGAGATCGTAAGTTTACCCCAGGGGTCACATCTGTGTCACTGCTAGACAGGGGCACAGTAAACTAATTCTGTTATATAAGGGGACCTTCATTGTGTCACTACTAGACAGAGGCACAGTATTCTAAATTTATTCTGTACATTTTTTGTACCATTTCATGGGGTGGCAAAAGCCACATCACTATGGCTAGGCTTACAAATGCACCAGGGCAGATAGCCTAGTACTATACTATGAAACTAGGAAACTATATATATATATATATATATATATATATATATATATATATATATATATATATATACACACACACACACACACACACACACACACACACACACACACACACACACACACACACACACACACACACACACAAACATACATACACACATGTCTGTAGACAGCATCCGAAGTGGTCATATCTGAGTAGAACATGGACCATAGCAATCACACATTCCGCCCCCCCTCCAAACAATATGAACATAACATATGAAGAGTATACGCCAATATACTATTACAAATATGTTCTATGGATACAGTCACCAACACAACTGCAATGACTGCAAATATCCATGACAGAATTACACAGACAGCTTTCATTTTGCAAATCTTCATTACATTCCGTTGTATTGCCAAAAGGATTCAAGGACTAACAGTACCTGCATGCTATAGAAGAAGCATTTAATAGTGCCTTAATGAATCAGCCGGCAATTACCATAGTATTAGTCCACTAAGGGACAGGTGTTAACATAGGGAAAGAACACCCACACACATATAGACATTGTATAAAAGGGGTTCCTACACACCTGCATGTGCTATGTACACCACCAACATCTACCCCACAACCAAAAAAATTGCATCAGTACATACTGTCATACCATAACCAATTATGCAACTGCTGTACAACATTTGCTGAAACCTTAACATACCTGAACACAGACACACTGACATGGCCCTATGTGAAATAGTTGCCGTTATACAATTGAACAGATGCTGATGTAACAGGGTTTGTATGAACTAATCCCATTTCAGAGGGTTGAAAGGTTCGTGCACCAGGAAGTTTTACAGAGTACTGATTATTAGCACAGTATGATACACAGTAACACCAACCTAAATATGTCTGGCAGGCACACTGTAAACCCCCCTGACATTATATGCATAGCTATTCAGCCTTGAGTTGGTCAAACAACCTGGCCAGACTGAAACATATGCAGAAGTATTAGGTACAGACAAACCCTGCACAAGTAGCAATGTTCAGAAATATAACAGCAGTACTCACATTTAGACCACACAATATATTACTGTTCACCTCCATACAGCTGTTGCAATTGATTCCAAACAAAACTTCCATGCTGTCTTCCTCACAAGTAAGGCAAAGGGACAATACCCAAGTGGAGTACTCAATTATATTCCACTGTAGCCATGGTATTGGCTAAGTCAGTAGCAGCACAGCTGATGTGCATGTAATTAGCGTCTTAGGAACACCAATTGGTCATCGGGATAGCACATGTTACTTATCTGTAACTATAAAAGGTTGCCTTGTCACACATTCAAACCATCTGTATCTACCTGTAGGACAGTACAAAACACTGAAAGATGAACCGAAAACGAGTATTAAACTAGTTAATAACACCTCCGATTACTAAGATGGTATGTATACCATGTAGTATGTCTGTGTATGTAATACCTGTACTGTAAGAATTACAGTGTAATCAATGCATATAGTGGAAATAGCTATCTTGCAGTGATGTATTGTTGAGGAGTAGTAATGCTTGTAGTATTCTATGTGTGTACTGCTGTAGGTCACAAGGCACACTCCACATACACCACAAGGGATGATATAGGCTTGGAACCCACCAATTCGCTTCCAGCCTCTGTCAGTGTCAGGATTGGTCCAACAAGTATGTGCTACATCAGGGGATAGTATATGTTGATATATTGTAACAGTCGACATATGTATGGGTGTATAAGTAAGATGAACATGTTAAAGGTGGGCTTACCATGCAAATATGGTGTGCATTGTGGGTTATTGTGCCAATAACTGTGTAATGTACAGTATTCTAGGCAGATCTGTATTTTATTCTACATAGCAGTTCAGTTATGTTATGCAAACAGTAGTTATGTTTATTGGCAATTGCAATACTCAATGACAGGATGAATAGCTTTAGTATTCATCTGACAGGTTAGCAGCATGATAGCAAAGATAATTGGAAGAGCCAGGTAACTATCCATGCACATAACACATGTAATATCCACCTCTCTACTATTGTTTGCAAGCAATAACAGCTGTGCATGTGTACATGTTATGCAAATGTGTAGTGACCCTTGTTACAGGGCTGGGCCAAATGGCTATGTGCACACCTACATAGAGTGGATATTGAGAGTACAGACACAGTGGTTGAACTACCAGGTTTGTGTAACCCAACCTCTCATTGCCAACCTAACAGCCACCTGCACATACTGTATGTAAGGTAGTGCACAACACTGGTAATGAAACAGGTTGCATATCATCTTTAACTCGAGTGTAACATCTGCAGTAGGAGTGTAAGATGTAGGGAACAGCTGCCCATGTGTAATAGCTGCATCATAGGTGATGGTCACACTATCTGATTATATCCTGATCATGTTGATAGTGGCATCAGAGCCTATTGATGCATGACTCTGTTTGGAGAGTGGGTGCCTGTGCCCAACAGAGCTCATGGTTCTGGTGGATATGTGAGCATATACCCAAAGAAGGAAACAGACCTGTCGACACTTGCATCATCTGTAATCAACTAACAGGATGTGATGTGCTACTCAGAGGAGGATTGCTGCTAAAGGTAGCTACAATGTTTCCATAATAGCCAGTGCTGTCACATCCATAACACAAATATTTACACGTGAGCATCACTGTCTAAAACATCTTCATAGGCAATACGTAAACTAAATACAGTACTTGGTACTTGTAGTACTGACTGCTCATACAGGCATGTCCACTAGTCAGCTACTGGTGTTTCCTAATGTCAGCTTTGTGTATGTGGCCATCCTGGGGGAATGTAATCTCTATTCCATGTACGCTGCCAGACCCTCCTAACACCAAGCCCCCACACATTGTTTGGGATGCAGCTACAGGGGGTAAGCTGGAAGGCAGCCAAGTCTACAGCCATGGCTGGACTGAACAGTTATGAAGTGTAGGTTAACACATGCAGTTCATCAACACAACCAACACATACCCTTACCAGAACACAGTAAGGACACCCACACACACTACCAGAAATCACACACATTCACAGACACGTCTAAGTATCTGGCCAAACAAGTGACCCCCAAGCAGAAAGAGACAGACACCAAAATACACAAACTGTATGACATAGTTTGCATAATTGTGCCACACTTCTGAACACATAACTGGAAACATGCCCAACAGTACTCATTTGTGAATTCAAACTCTAGCACTATGTTACACACTGACCAATATTAGGGCATACATACTGTCAGCTGCCTGTCTGCCATGAATAGCCACATTCTCATACACTCAGGCCACCTTTTGAACTATACACATGGCTCTGGCATATTCTATGTTGTTGTGCAGGACCTGTGATGCAGTAGCCTGGACTGCATGGAAACACATGTAGGAACTGTCAGGTCTTGTAGCCCATGCAGGTATGTTCCAAGGCCTGGGTAGCATTCTGCCATTGGCCAGAATGATACTGCAGTACAGGGACAAAAGGATTGTATTCTACAATTGTCTAGTGTATTGGTGCATGTCACAGAGTATCCAGTATCTGTTGTCCTGGGATAACATGGTTGACAGACCATGATGCTTTGCCAGACAGGGCCTGCACCTGTCACCCCTGGGAATCTGGATACTGCCTAGGGCTTATGCTTCCCCTATAGTGGCTTCATCATGCACGGTTCAATTTAGGGTCCACTGCTGTTACAAGGACAGCCAAGCGATAAACTGTGGGTCTCGCTACACAGTGATACATGTAAGAAACACTATACGGACACACATATGTCAATCCCTAACATGGAGAACATATCTGTGCAGTGGCTGAGACATGTTTCAATGCTCCAAAGAGCATACCTGCATGACCATGTTATAACACATACGTCACATCTTGCCCATTATCCTTTATTGGAACACATGGGCCACAGATGTGTCCATATTCCTGAAGGATATGTACATCCCTATGCTAATTGCACTTGCATAACATCAGATGCAATATGCTGAGCAACTACCTTTGTGCCAAAGAGGAATTCAAAATGCACCTTGAGACAGATCACCCACCAGGCCGCGGACATCCCAACTGTCATAATGTGTTGTAATGGGGAAGATTAGGTCTGAGATAGAAACATAATAATGGCTACTCTCAACTATTCCATTATGAACTGGGAAGACTCCTCATGTACCAACACCTGCGCTCAATGCATGTTGGATTCCATCGACCCCACTGGCCTGGATCACAGTAGTCACACAAACAGGGTTAACAGTATGTGACACATAGTTAGTCTCCAATGCCAATGTTATGTTTCCTAAGAGCAGAGTGGTGAGTACCATGGCACCCATGCAGATAGACAATGCATGTGCAAATGCTGAATCCTACACAAATGAACCTTAAGCAGTCACATATGTGCACTGATTGTGCCATTGAAACAGAACCAGGATTCAACCCAACACAAACAAGTAGGCAAACCGGTGGTTCCATGCTTTAAACTATACCACAGAAGGTAGTAACTGTTGCAAGAGTGAACACACATGAGTGTAGGTGATCCCTGGTCAGCCTTAGTAAGATGCAGATACATCATATAAAACCATGCAAAGCTACTGTGAAACTAATCAGCCGCATATTATGAGGCCAAGCACAGAACATTCTATAGCTGTGTCATTAATCATAAGACCTGTCGTGCTGCACAGCACTATGGCATGGGAAGTACTGCACCTACAAAAATAGCACCCGTTCATCCAGATAGGGTCTTGGAGAACCTAAACCCACTATCACCTCCCCCCACCCCCAACAGGTACACTTGGTATTATATCCATGTACACTACAGGGCCCCTGTGCTAATGACTATGCAGGTACAAGCTGCACGCTCTAAAGCCATACATACATACAGATTTCATTGGACCTGTCAACATCCCAGGGTGTATCCTACACAAATCTAAGAACATTAAGCTATCCACATACACATCATGTTCAATCATAGCTCCATGTCAGGCTGTGTACACACCGAATGGTGCACAGCAGCAATTATCACACCCCACAAAGGGGGAGACACCATTGATAATGGGACATAGTACACAACTACCCTGCTGAGTCTGGTCTGTACGGCCATGAACCTGGTCAACGTAATTGATGTACTCAGTACAGATGTAGATGACAGTAGGGTTGATTCACACTGCATATCATGACCTTGCCAAGTCGTACGACACCATCACCCATACTGTGTTCCAGCTGCACTCAGTAGACTAGGTGTGTATTCCTATGTCACAGGAGTGGTTGGCAACTGGTCTGCTGGCAGAACCCACACTACAGTAGGTGTCTGATGAATGCACGCACATCAAACCAGTGCCAGCCACAGTAATACAGGGGTCATTTCTGGTACTCCCCCCCTTTTGTTATCTGTACCACATAGACTAACACAGAAGGCATCAGCCTATTGATGTTTGCAAATGACTATGAACTAGGAGCAATAGTTGACTCATTGTGTGCTGCGTTCAACATACAGAAGGGCCTTAGTGTGTCAGATATCTGGTGTGTGATGTATGACCACAATCTGACAGCTAAATATTGCATTGTCATCCCCTATGTTACAAACCCTGTAGCCATTAACTACCACCTAGGCAGCAGTCAACATAATGGCAATTGTGTGTATGGGATGCAGTTGGACAGTACTTCCCTTTGATAGTTACGTCACCACAAAAGACAGGTAGTCATATGTGGCACCCCTAATCATGACAGGGTGCCATCCAGGAATAAAGAGATAACTGCTCAGCCATATTCAACACCTATGTGACCCATAATCGATCACATATTTCCTTTAAGGGTTATTGCCCATGTGTAGATTGCCTACACTGTCCTTCACAATCCCTAGCAGCACTATGTAGCATGCAGCCTACCCTGAATAAAGCCATGTCCAACCCAGAGGTGTTGGACATGCTATACTTAACACATCCTGTCCTTCACAATCCCTAGCTGCACTATGTAGCATGCAGCCTACCCTGAATAAAGCCATGTCCAACCCAGAGGTGTTGGATATGCTACACTTTACACATCCTGATCCCAGATAAACACATACGTCATGGACATCCACCTCTCTAGTACAAGGATCACAACATGCCTGACAGATCCCTGTCCCATACACGTAACATACTCTTGCCATACTATGCATCCCTGTCCAGCGAAGCTGCACATTGCCCCTCTCTGTGACATGGTGTGATGACCGCATGCCAAATATATCAGTAACCATGTGTATCAGTACTGTGGAACTGCTTGAACTGGCCACTGAAACTTACCTGTCTGTTGCCTACAGCTAGGTAACCTGTTTGCCAAGGCTGATAAAATGGCCCAGGGCATATAGCCTACTAGATCACTATGACCATACATGCTAAAGTTGATATCCAACCCTGAAAAGACCATCAGGCTAGCTATTGTCCCATGTGTCACACATGTGCAACACAGGCAATACATGGCAGGATGCTACATAGCTATACAGTGCCATGTAGATGTATATGGCAAAACACATACATGCTTGCAAGTCTGCAGGGTCACAGGTCATGTCCCTAAATGCTATGTATGACTATATATGTGGCATATACACAGCATTAAGGTTTATTGCATTAATGTGAACACATCCAGGCATGTGCTGATAGGTAAAGACACCACTACAGGCAAACAGACATGCCCACGTCAAGACAACATCCACATGGTGTATGAGCAATGTCATCACATGACACACACATATATGGTGATAACATGGCATCACCAGAAGGAGTCAAATGTGTGTGAATTATACATGTCAGTGGTGTTAGTGTCATGTACATTTACAAAGACATATTTGTAATCTTAATAAATGCGATACACATGAATGTTCAGCTGTACTGCTGTACTTCTCTGTGAGTTACTGTAACCTGTCTCCATCGTCATGTCTTCCATGTATGCCACATAGCAGACTGCTGCAGTACAGCTGCTTGGAGGATGAGGTCCTCATCCCATACCTCCTCGACAACTACATAACACTCTTCAGCTATGTGCCACAGGATGCACAGCAGTGGGATGCCCTGTGGGAGGAACTCTGCAGGAGGGTAAATGATGTTGGTGGTCACAATCACACCTATCAGCAGGTGCGCTGACACTGCACTGACCTGATAAGATGGGCAAAACAGTGTGCTATTGCAATTGCCAGGGAACAAGGTCCAACCGGTGGGGGGCCACTCACCCAGCCCCCACTCACACGTACTGAGGAACTACTGGCCAACCTGGGGACACCTGCAGACCTCCATCCACAAGTTTTAGCTGGTATTATGGAGGTGGGTATCTCTCAACCACCGAGCCTAGAGTTGCCTGGTATGTCACTACTGCACATAAAACACAACTGTATATCACATAGTTATATGTATTACTGTACAATATGTAATGTAACATCATATGCAAGGCATGTATGCACACATGCCATATACTATTGTCTGCTACTCTACGTATGTACAGATGTGCATACTCCATAGTATAGTGTAATGTATTTTACTGGCTTATGTGCTAACACGGATATTGCACCCTGTAGCTATCACACAGGTGTGGATAATGATCTTACTGCTGTGACACTCTTGTTTAGGTACCTCTGGTGTTTTGCAGCGACAGCGGCCTGTGTCAGATGAGATTGTTATTATTTACCAGGCTTGATAATGCACAGAACATACTAATTGCATGCTATCTGCCATAACACACGTACACATAATGTATGGTGGTCCTGTAAATGGACACTGGTCAGACCTGCAATGCATCACACTGTTTACCTATGTCAAACAATTGAAGACTATATGAAGCACCACACTAAACCTTCCAAACTGTCATTGCCAGATGTGCGGACAACAGTGAATATAATGGTGGAGGTGTGTTCCACTGTAGGGACAGGTATTACATATCAGCATTACACATGTTGGTAATACGAACAGTACTTTACAGAGAGCATATGTGTGCACACACTAAATGTGTTGGAGCTTGAGTATGCCCGGCCCACAGGATACACCCTTGTGGAGTATACCCTTGCTATGAATGTCACACAATGTCATGTGCTATCAGACATGTCCATGACATGTAGTGGGCTGACTGCAACACTGCTCAACTACCCTGCAAAACATGTCTCACATCCCATACATACCACCCTTTGTTTATATAACCCTGTCCTCAGTGGAGCATATGACATCTATGAGTGTATGTCATATGGGATAACACTGACATGTGAAATAAGATGGCCATCACAACCATTGGACTGAACATGTGTACACATAGCCATGGAGGATGGCCAGAGTCATGAAGCAAGACACACGGTAGAAGTGATGTACATGTGGGTACACCCTGTTGTACATTGGCTCGACACAATACAACTATGGCCTTTGTGTAATGGTGATATTGCAGATGTGAAGCACTAAACATCATACAGGCCTGTGCACAGCTTGTGTAGGCATAACATGAAACCACCACATAACATGTCTTGAACATCTGGAGTGTGTCACGACATGGAAGCATTCACCTATACAGTATCTAATTACATACATGTGTTGCACAACATATACATACATCCACATCAAACCACAGATACAGTACATTCACCTTGCTGGTATCAGACATCACTGTCATGCCTGCTCCTCATGTGGTTGAGGTACACAGATGGCATGTAGGACATAGAGTACTTATAAGTTAGCCATGTGTGGACATAGTTGCCAGGTATCAGTTATATGTTTGCAGACGTGCAGGGGTGTAATCTGTATACCCTTCTATGACCTGTGTCACACATTCCACATTAGGGTTTATTGTGTATACACCTTGGTGACGTGGGTCACATTCCACATTAGATATGTATTGTATGTGAACATAGTCATGGGTATGAACTGTGTCAGTAGCTCACACTCTATAGCAATTGTGAAGCCACATGATGCCCTGCAATGGCTATGCACATCTGCTCAATGTGCAGTATGTCCCTGCATATTTGTAGGGTGGACAGACAACATTGCATCAGCTGAAGGCCCATGTTAGTATAACATGTCCCTGCATTGGGACACCATTACCGTACTGTAGATTGGAAAGGACACCATTGTATTACACATGTATGCATGTCATTTAAAATGTCAGCAGAAGATCTGTCATACTACATGAGATTGACAAGGTCATACACCACACAGCAGGCTGGTGTACTGTAAACCTGTGCTGGTCTGTGTCAGCATTGCAAAGTTGGGACAGCCATGTCAAACATGTGTGTACAGCCACATGCACAATGTCTACACTCAGCTCAGGGGTAGGCGGAATAATGTTGAACAGACATGCACTGCTTTGGGGGAGATATGCAAGCTAGGGCTGAGGCAAACATAGCATGCATGTCTTTCCAGGCTTGTTAGTTGTTGCTGAAGCACCTACCAAGTGGAGAAAATGCTGAGAGGAGAAAAGAGCCACTTTTGAGATTTTAAGTATTTTCTTCTGCTTTTTTGTAAAGAATTACTGCTTTGCCGCCTACTTTTCAGCATTTTTCAGCTTGCTAAAGTTTATATCTGTATTAGAAACAGTATTTAGAACACATCTAGAGCCTGTTTACTGCATTTCCTGTGTTGCACTTAATTTAAAATTGTTTTTTCTCTTAAAACTGCATTTTACCTGACTTTGGCCTAGCACTCAAGTGTGGGGTCATTTATTGCACTGTTTTGATTATTTTGCTTCTTGTGTATCTCTGCTACCTTTAAACTAAATCAAAAAAGAAAAAAAAAATCTTGCTTTTTTCCCACTTTCTGAAATTTAAGAAAGTTCATTTACAAATTTGCTGTTCTGAACTGTTTGTAAGTTTCTTGGACGCCAGTACTTGCTTGGGCTAAAGGGAAGTCTCTGTGTTCACCATTGGTAGTGGTTAACACTGAATAGCCTGCCTGTCCCTGTAGGAGTGGTTACTGCCTAGAAGCTGTAGTTTTATTGGCCATTTTGGGTCTTTTCTAAACTCCTTGATCTCTGTCTCTTAAAACCCTGCTGCCTCCTGGTTTTGGCATCTTTCCAGGCTTGTTAGTTGTTGCTGAAGCACCTACCAAGGGGAGAAAATGCTGAGAGGAGAAAGGAGCCACTTTTGAAATTTGAAGTATTTTCTTCTGCTTTTTTGTTAAGAATTACTGCTTTGCCGCCTACTTTTTGGCGTTTTCCAGCTTGTTGCTAAAGTTTATATCTGTTTTAGAAACAGTATTTAGAACACATCTAGAGCCTGTTTACTGCATTTCCTGTGTTGCACTTAATTTAAAATTGTTTTTTTCTCTCTTAAAACTGCATTTTACCTGACTTTGGCCTAGCACTCAAGTGTGGGGTCATTTATTGCACTGTTGTGATTATTTTGCTACTTGTGTATCTCTGCTACCTTTAAACTAAAAGAAAAAAAAAAAATCTTGCTTTTTTCCCACTTTCTGAAATTTAAGAAAGTTCAGTTACAGATTTGCTGTTCTGAACTGTTTGTAAGTTTCTTGGAGGCCAGTGCTTGCTTGGACTAAAGGGAAGTCTCTGTGTTCACCATTGGCAGTGGTTAACACTGAACAGCCTGCGTGTCCCTGTAGGAGTGGTTACTGCCTAGAAGCTGTAGTTTTATTGGCCATTTTGGGTCAATTCTAAACTGCTTGATCTCTATCTCTTAAAACCCTGCAACCCTCTTTTAGCGCAGTCTTGCGCACAGAGCAGCGTCGGGCAGTGCCGCTTAAACAAGCTTAAACTATTCCCGGCTCCACAAAGTCTACTGTTCACTTTTTCCCTTAGAACTGCTCTAAATCTCAAATTAAGCACTCTTTTCTCATTCTAAAGCCCTACGCTTGCTCGTATAAGTAATCTCATAGGTAAACACAAACTAAAGCACTACATCCTCTTATACTCCTTCAAAGCACTTGCTCCCTATTGGTTCTTTCTGATCAGTCAATAAGTAGTTCCCTATATTATTCAGGCATGTCCAAAGGTCAGTTTCGAGTTTACTCTCCAGTCCAGCTGGTGAATCTGGGAATCTTGAGGCAATGTTACAACTGCCTTATGTATACAGACCACCCTCTCCTCCTTCCAACAAGCTCAAATATATGTGAGAGATGCAAGTATATATCCAAACTGGATGCTAAGCTCTCTCAACCCAGTACTGGCACAGCCTGTCAGGAGGAGAAGGTAACCACACACACCACAAATCCAGTCTCACATAGACCTATCACATCAACAAACCAAACACATAAACACACAAAAACATACTCGGAGGCTCTAAATAAAAATCTGCCTAAGCAGCAGAGACCTCCAAAGCAGACATCCAAGCAGCACCTTCCACGAAACAATATCCATGTAGCACATAGCTCACAAAGTCAGTGTGCCACACAGTCACAGCCCTTAAGGCTAAACAACACACCTAATACACTTGTAATAGGTGACTCTATTGTCAGACACACTGACGTCCCACTCACCAGGCTGAACAAGGAGAAGGTCACTGTAAACTGCCTGTCGGGTGCCAGGATCTGCCACATAACACAAGCACTCGGGTCACTCCAAAGCAAGTACAAGTATGACTCTGTCATTATCCATGCTGGTGTGAATGACCTGAGACGTACCTCCCTGGACTACATGAAAAAAGATGTACAGGAGCTCTTTGATCATGTAGCTCAGGCCAGTATGACCCTGACCTTGAGTAGCATCTTACCCTCACCAAGAATGATGCCACAGTATAAAGACAAAATGATCAATTTTAACAATTGGCTAAAGTATTGGTGTCATTCAAAGGGGATCCAGTGTCTGTCAGCCTGGGATGACATGCTCGACAAGCCACGTTGCTTTGCTAGGGACGGCTTGCACCTGTCACCCCTGGGTTTTTGAATACTGGCTAAGGCTCTTGCCTCCCCCATAGTGCCTTTTTTAGGCAAGGCTCAAAAGACAAACCCACCCCCATAGACAACACAAAGAAAAAAAAAAACTAAGGGTAATGCTGCTCAATGCCAGAAGTCTAAACCTCAAGATGCATGCACTTGAGACTCTCCTCAGTATGGAGACTATCGATATCTGTGCAGTAACAAAAACCTGGTTCAAGGCTCCCGAGAGCACCCCAGCACTACCAGGCTATACTTCATACCATGCTTTCCGGCCCCAAAACTCGGACCGAACCACAAAAGGAGAGGGAGTATCCATATTTATCAAAGATACCCACACCTCCAGGCTAGTGGCACTGCACAAAGCTTCGGAGACCATCCATGTGCAACTAACAGTGGGCAAAACTGCCTTTCAGTTTGTAGCCTGCTACAGACCACCCTCCCAAACACAGGAACCTCACTCGGCTTTCCTGAGAACAATGGAGAATATGAAGGTCTCTCCAAACACTATTATATTGGGTGACTTCAACTACCCAAACATCAATTGGGAAAACTCCTCAAGCCCAAACACCCTCACCCAACGGTTCCTAGAATTTATAAGCTCAAATGCTATGGAACAACTGATCACCACTCCCACAAGAGGGGAAAACATACTGGATCTGGTCATCACCAACAAGGGGTCTCTATGTTCCACACCAGAGGTATACCCCTCATTGGTAAGATCAGACCATAAACAAATCTCACTGGACATCCATATTCCATCCCCACCCCTAGCCAAGGAAACCACGGTGAAGAACTTCTCAAAAGCAAGTTTCACACTTCTCAAAACTGAGGTGGAATCCTTCAAAGCCCCCGGGCCAGTTGTTCCATAGCATTTGAGTTCTTGTAAAAAAAAAAAAGTTGTTCTTCTGGTATTTAAGCCCTAACTTTGATAGGGTTTCTGTCTATACACACTGAGTAGAGTGGATAAGAGTTGTTGACCGCAGCTGTTAACTGAGAGATATATAAGTATCCTGTTTTTTTTTTTGATTATTTATACAGATTATTGTTTTTAACAATTAATATATAGCACTTTTCTTGTCTGCTTTTTAGTCTTCGAGTGTATTTTATTGCTATTAACTAATCTGCACAAGTAACTGATTTGTCTGCAGTTAAAAGCATTCTGTATCTTTACACATCTTTATCTGTTTGTGGCTTTCTCTAGTGCTACTGGCTGTAGGCTATTGTCCCCACACTCCCGCCCAGTTGGTGTCTTGCTCTTATACTTGGTGGCTTTACAGTTGCCCGCCCCTACTGTAAATCTAATCTGTGACACTGCTCCCAGTCTAGTGTCATTAGCTCATTCTACCTAGTACAGAGAGAACATTTGATAAGGCCTTCTGTTTCTTCTTTTTCCCTTTCAAAAAGGAAAAAAAAAAAAAAACTTTTTTTTTGCCTGAACCTCCTTGTGTTCTGACTGTGCTTCTCAAACATTTTGGAAATATAGAGTATATTTCAGAGCATTTATTATAACTTTAATTGCCTTAATATTGCTACAACTCAAGTGCTCTAGGTTGCACTGCATCTGAAGTGTTTGTGTATTTTAGCTGCTTTTCTGTATATATATAGACTTCTCTGTTTCTTTAACTAAATAAGCTCTGCAAAGTTGTTTTATTGCATTCTTGCCTGTATTTCTGAGTTTTTTTGGACTTTTAAAGTTTGTTTTGCTTAGTTTAACTGGTAAGCTACACACTCAAGTGCGTTAGCCGAATTAAAGCATTTACTGTATTTCTGTACCTAATTTCTGCTACTTTGTAAAAAAAAAAAACAAAGTCCTTGTTTCCTGCCTTTACTGAACTAGAATAGTCCAGTCTTCAGGTATTGCTGATCTCTGGGCTGTGTCATAGTACCTGTGTTGCCCATATCCTTATTTGGATAGGAGGACGCTTCTTTGTTCACAAGTGGGAGTGGGGAGCTCTGAGCAGCCTATCTGTCCCTTGAAGAGTGGTTCCAGCCCAGTGACCTGTAGCTTATTGGCCATTTTGGTCCATTTCCTATCTCTTTCTAACCCCCCTGCTTTAAAGCCAGCTTTAGCACGCTTTTGCGCTTGTAATTTAAAGTTTGTTCTGTTTGTTGCATTTACCTGTTGAGGCTACACACTCAAGTGTGCTAGCCTGTGTTACATATTTATTGCATTTTTCTGCTGTTTGTTGCAAAAAAAAAAAAAAAAAAAAATATCATTGTTTCCCATCTTTCCTGACCTAGAGTAGACCAAATACAGGCTTTGCTGTATTCTGGACTTTTGGAAAGTTCCTGTGTTGCCCATTTCCTTTCTTGGATAAAGGAAGGCTTCTTTGTTCACCAGTGGCAGTGGGGAGCTTGGAGCAGCCTATCTATCCCTGGAGGAGTGTTCCCAGCACAGGAATCTGGTAGTCTATTGGCCATTTTGGGCCAATTTCTAGCTCTTTCAAGTCCCCCTGTATAAAACCCACTTTGGTGCGGTTTGTGTGCTTGTTACTACTCAGCCAAGCTCCTTGTGGTCCTGCAGAGTGGTGCTAGCAGCAGAGAGGCTAAAAGAGCGACTGCTAACCTGATAAAAGTGTTTTTTTTCCTGCTACTACCTGGGCGACTGTCTAATCTAGCTAAACTGCAAGTATTTCTGCTTCTTGAACTGTTTTAAACTGTTTAAAGTTGTTTTTGCACCTGCACTTTTAAAGTTTTCCCTGTTTGTTGCATTTGCCTGTTGAGGCTACACACTCAAGTTCGCTAGCCTGTGTTACATATTTATTGCACTTTCCTGCTGTTTGTTGCAAAAAAGAAAAAAAAAATTATCCTTGTTTCCCATCTTTCCTGACCTAGAGTAGTCCAAATACAGGCTTTGCTGTATTATGGACTTTTGGAAAGTTCCTGTGTTGCCCATTTCCTTTCTTGGATAAAGGGAGGCTTCTTTGTTCACCAGTGGCAGTGGGGAGCTTAGAGCAGCCTATCTATCCCTGGAGGAGTGTTCCCAGCACAAAAATCTGGTAGCCTATTGGCCGTTTTGGGCCAATTTCTAGCTCTTTGAAGTCCCCCTGTATAAAACCCACTTTGGCGCAGTTTTTGCGCTTGTTACTACTCAGCCAAGCTCCTTGTGGTCCTGCAGAGTGGTGCTAGCAGCAGAGAGGTGAAAAGAGTGAGTGCTAACCTGATAAAAGTGGTTGTTTTCCTGCTACTACCTGGGCAACTGTCCGATCTAGCTAAACTGCAAGTATTTCTGCTTCTTGAACTGTTTTAAACTGTTTAAAGTTGTTTTTGCACCTGCACTTTTAAAGTTTGTCCTGTTTGTTGCATTTACCTGTTGAGGCTACACACTAAAGTGGGCTAGCATGTGTTACATATTTATTGCATTTTCCTGCTGTTTGTTGCAAAAAAGAAAAAAAAATTCCTTGTTTTCCGTCTTTCCTGACCTAGAGTAGTCCAAATACAGGCTTTGCTGTATTCTGGACTTTTGGAAAGTTCCTGTGTTGCCCATTTCCTTTCTTGGATAAAGGGAGGCTTCTTTGTTCACCAGTGGCAGTGGGGAGCTTGGAGCAGCCTATCTATCCCTGGAGGAGTGTTCCCAGCACAAGAATCTGGTAATCTTTTGGCCGTTTTGGGCCAATTTCTAGCTCTTTCAAGTCCCCCTGTATAAAACCCACTTTGGCGCGGTTTTTGCACTTGTTATTACTCAGCCAAGCTCCATGTGGTCCTGCAGAGTGATGCTAGCAGCAGAGAGGCTAAAAGAGTGACTGCTAACCTGATAAAAGTGGTTGTTTTCCTGCTACTACCTGGGCGACTGTCTGATCTAGCTAAACTGCAAGTATTACTGCTTCTTGAACTTTTTTAAACTGTTTAAAGTTGTTTTTGCACCTGCACTTTTAAAGTTTGCTCTGTTTGTTGCATTTAACTGTTGAGGCTACACACTCAAGTGCGCTAGCCTGTGTTACATATTTATTGCATTTTCCTGCTGTTTGTTGCGAAAAAGGAAAAAAAAAATGATCCTTGTTTCCCATCTTTCCTGACCTAGAGTTGTCCAAATACAGGCTTTGCTGTATTCTGGACTTTTGGAAAGTTTCTATGTTGCCCATTTCCTTTCTTGGATAAAGGGAGGCTTCTTTGTTCACCAGTGGCAGTGGGGAGCTTGGAGCAGCCTATCGATCCCTGGTGGAGTGTTCCCAGCACAAGAGTCTGGTAGTCTATTGGCCGTTTTGGGCCAATTTCTAGCTCTTTCAAGTCCCCCTGTATAAAACCCACTTTGGCGTGGTTTGTGTGCTTGTTACTACTCAGCCAAGCTCCTCGTGGTCCTGTAGAGTGGTGCTAGCAGCAGAGAGGCTAAAAGAGTGACTGCTAACCTGATAAAAGTGTTTTTTTCCTGCTACTACCTGGGCGACTGTCCGATCTAGCTAAACTGCAAGTATTTCTGCTTTTGAACTGTTTTAAACTGTTTAAAGTTGTTTTTGTACCTGCACTTTTAAAGTTTGTCCTGTTTGTTGCATTTACCTGTTGAGGCTACACGCTAAAGTGGGCTAGCATGTGTTACATATTTATTGCATTTTCCTGCTGTTTGTTGCAAAAAAGAAAAAAAAAATCCTTGTTTCCTGTCTTTCCTGACATACAGTAGTCCAAATACGGGCTTTGCTGTATTCTGGACCTTTGGAAAGTTCCTGTGTTGCCCATTTCCTTTCTTGGATAAAGGGAGGCTTCTTTGTTCACCAGTGGCAGTGGGGAGCTTGCAGCAGCCTATCTATCCCTGGAGGAGTGTTCCCAGCACAAGAATCTGGTAGTCTATTGGCCGTTTTGGGCCAATTTCTAGCTCTTTCAAGTCCCCTTGTATAAAACCCACTTTGGTGCGGTTTTTGCTCTTGTTATTACTCAGCCAAGCTCCTTGTGGTCCTGCAGAGTTATGCTAGCAGCAGAGAGGCTAAAAGAGTGACTGCTAACCTGATAAAAGTGTTTGTTTTCCTACTACTATGTGGGCGACTGTCCGATCTAGCTAAACTGCAAGTATTTCTGCTTCTTGAACTGTTTTAAACTCTTTAAAGTTGTTTTTGCACCTGCACTTTTAAAGTTTGTCCTGTTTGTTGCATTTACCTGTTGAGGCTACACACTCAAGTGGGCTAGGCTGTGTTACATATTTATTGCATTTTCCTGCTGTTTGTTGCAAAAAAGGAAAAAAAAAATATCCTTGTTTCCCATCTTTACTGACCTAGAGTTGTCCAAATACAGGCTTTGCTGTATTCTGGACTTTTGGAAAGTTTCTATGTTGCCCATTTCCTTTCTTGGATAAAGGGAGGCTTCTTTGTTCACCAGTGGCAGTGGGGAGCTTGGAGCAGCCTATCAATCCCTGGAGGAGTGTTCCCAGCACAAGAATCTGGTAGCCTATTGGCTGTTTTGGGCCAATTTCTAGCTCTTTGAAGTCCCCCTGTATAAAACCCACTTTGGCACAGTTTTTGCGCTTGTTACTACTCAGCCAAGCTCCTTGTGGTCCTGCAGAGTGGTGCTAGCAGCAGAGAGGCGAAAAGAGTGACTGCTAACCTGATAAAAGTGGTTGTTTTCCTGCTTCTACCTGGGCAACTGTCCGATCTAGCTAAACTGCAAGTATTTCTGCTTCTTGAACTGTTTTAAACTGTTTAAAGTTGTTTTTGCACCTGCACTTTTAAAGTTTGTCCTGTTTGTTGCATTTACCTGTTGAGGCTACACACTAAAGTGGGCTAGCATGTGTTACATATTTATTGCATTTTCCTGCTGTTTGTTGCAAAAAAGAAAAAAAAATTCCTTGTTTCCCGTCTTTCCTGACCTAGAGTAGTCCAAATACAGGCTTTGCTGTATTCTGGACTTTTGGAAAGTTCCTGTGTTGCCCATTTCCTTTCTTGGATAAAGGGAGGCTTCTTTGTTCACCAGTGGCAGTGGGGAGCTTGGAGCAGCCTATCTATCCCTGGAGGAGTGTTCCCAGCACAAGAATCTGGTAATCTATTGGCCGTTTTGGGCCAATTTCTAGCTCTTTCAAGTCCCCCTGTATAAAACCCACTTTGGCGTGATTTTTGCACTTGTTATTACTCAGCCAAGCTCCATGTGGTCCTGCAGAGTGATGCTAGCAGCAGAGAGGCTAAAAGAGTGACTGCTAACCTGATAAAAGTGGTTGTTTTCCTGCTACTACCTGGGCGACTGTCTGATCTAGCTAAACTGCAAGTATTACTGCTTCTTGAACTTTTTTAAACTGTTTAAAGTTGTTTTTGCACCTGCACTTTTAAAGTTTGCTCTGTTTGTTGCATTTAACTGTTGAGGCTACACACTCAAGTGCGCTAGCCTGTGTTACACATTTATTGCATTTTCCTGCTGTTTGTTGCAAAAAAGGAAAAAAAAATTATCCTTGTTTCCCATCTTTCCTGACCTAGAGTTGTCCAAATACAGGCTTTGCTGTATTCTGGACTTTTGGAAAGTTTCTATGTTGCCCATTTCCTTTCTTGGATAAAGGGAGGCTTCTTTGTTCACCAGTGGCAGTGGGGAGCTTGGAGCAGCCTATCGATCCCTGGAGGAGTGTTCCCAGCACAAGAATCTGGTAGTCTATTGGCCATTTTGGGCCAATTTCTAGCTCTTTCAAGTCCCCCTGTATAAAACCCACTTTGGCGCGGTTTGTGTGCTTGTTACTACTCAGCCAAGCTCCTCGTGGTCCTGTAGAGTGGTGCTAGCAGCAGAGAGGCTAAAAGAGCGACTGCTAACTTGAAAAAAGTGTTTTTTCCTGCTACTACCTGGGCGACTGTCCGATCTAGCTAAACTGCAAGTATTTCTGCTTTTGAACTGTTTTAAACTGTTTAAAGTTGTTTTTGTACCTGCACTTTTAAAGTTTGTCCTGTTTGTTGCATTTACCTGTTGAGGCTACACGCTAAAGTGGGCTAGCATGTGTTACATATTTATTGCATTTTCCTGCTGTTTGTTGCAAAAAAGAAAAAAAAAATATTTCCTTGTTTCCTGTCTTTCCTGACATACAGTAGTCCAAACACAGGCTTTGCTGTATTCTGGACCTTTGGAAAGTTTCTGTGTTGCCCATTTCCTTTCTTGGATAAAGGGAGGCTTCTTTGTTCACCAGTGGCAGTGGGGAGCTGGCAGCAGCCTATCTATCCCTGGAGGAGTGTTCCCAGCACAAGAATCTGGTAGTCTATTGGCCGTTTTGGGCCAATTTCTAGCTCTTTCAAGTCCCCTTGTATAAAACCCACTTTGGTGCGGTTTTTGCGCTTGTTATTACTCAGCCAAGCTCCTTGTGGTCCTGCAGAGTTATGCTAGCAGCAGAGAGGCTAAAAGAGTGACTGCTAACCTGATAAAAGTGTTTGTTTTCCTACTACTACGTGGGCGACTGTCTGATCTAGCTAAACTGCAAGTATTTCTGCTTCTTGAACTGTTTTAAACTCTTTAAAGTTGTTTTTGCACCTGCACTTTTAAAGTTTGTCCTGTTTGTTGCCTTTACCTGTTGAGGCTACACACTCAAGTGGGCTAGGCTGTGTTACATATTTATTGCATTTTCCTGCTGTTTGTTGCAAAAAAGAAAAAAAAAATCCTTGTTTCCCGTCTTTCCTGACCTAGAGTAGTCCAAATACAGGCTTTGCTGTATTCTGAACTTTTGGAAAGTCCCTGTGTTGCCCATTTCCTTTCTTGGATAAAGGAAGGCTTCTTTGTCCACCAGTGGCAGTGGGGAGCTTGGAGCAGCCTATCTATCCCTGGAGGAGTGTTCCCAGCACAAGAATCTGGTAGTCTATTGGCCGTTTTGGGCCAATTTCTAGCTCTTTCAAGTCCCCTCATATAAAACCCACTTTGGTGTGGTTTTTGCACTTGTTATTACTCAGCCAAGCTCCATGTGGTCCTGTAGAGTGATGCTAGCAGCAGAGAGGCTAAAAGAGTTACTGCTAAACTAATAAAAGTGGTTGTTTTCCTGCTACTACCTGGGCGACTGTCTGATCTAGCTAAACTGCAAGTATTTCTGCTTCTTGAACTGTTTTAAACTGTTTAAAGTTGTTTTTGCACCTGCACTTTTAAAGTTTGCTCTGTTTGTTGCATTTAACTGTTGCGGCTACAGACTCAAGTGCGCTAGCCTGTGTTACATATTTATTGCATTTTCCTGCTGTTTGTTGCAAAAAAGGAAAAAAAAATTATCCTTGTTTCCCATCTTTCCTGACCTAGAGTTGTCCAAATACAGGCTTTGCTGTATTCTGGACTTTTGGAAAGTTTCTATGTTGCCCATTTCCTTTCTTGGATAAAGGGAGGCTTCTTTGTTTACCAGTGGCAGTGGGGAGCTTGGAGCAGCCTATCTATCCCTGGAGGAGTGTATCCCAGCACAAGAATCTGGTAGTCTATTGGCCATTTTGGGCCAATTTCTAGCTCCTTCAAGTCCCCCTGTAAAAAACCCGCTTTAGCGCGGCTTTGCGCGATTTTGCGCATAGCACAGCATTGGGCAGCACTGCTTAATTGGGTTTAAACCATTCTCAGCTCCACAAAGTCTGCTCTTCACTTTTTCCCTTAGAACTGATGTAGTTCTCATAATACAACACCCTATTCCCACTCTAAAGCCTGGCACTTGCTCACTAAAGCAATTATATAAGTCAGCACTAAAAAATTAAAAGCACTACACCCTCACAAACTCCCCTTGAGTACTTTGTTCCCCATTGCCCCTTTTTTCAATTATAAAGGAATTCCCAATACTATTCTAGCATGTCCAAAGATCAGTTGTCAATCTCCTCTCCGGTCCAGCTGGTGAATCTGGGAATCTTGAGACAATGTTACAACTGCCTCATGTACACAGACAACCCTCTCCTCCTCCCAACAAATTCCAACACATGTGAGAGATGCAACCATATAGCCAAACTGGAGGCTAAGCTCTCTCAACTCAGTACTGGCGTAACCAGTCAGGAGGAGAAGGAAACCACACTCAACACAATTCCAGTCTCACATAGACCTACCACGACAGCAAACCAAACACATAAACACACAAAAACATACTCATAGGCTCTAAATAAAAATCTGCCTAAGCAGCAGAGACCTCCAAATCAGACACCCAAGAAACCGCTACCCCAAAACAAAACACATGCAACACATAGCTCACAAAGCCAGTGTGCCTAACAGTCACAGCCCTTAAGGCTAAACAACACACCTGATACACTTGTAATAGGTGACTCTATTGTCAGGCACACTGACGTCCCGCTCACCAGGCTGAACAAGGATAAGACCACGGTGAGCTGCCTGTCGGGCACTAGAATCCGTCACATAACACAAGCACTCAGGTTACTCCAAGGCAAGTACAAATATGACTCAGTCATTGTCCATGCTGGTGTGAATGACCTGAGACGTACCTCCCTGGACTACATGAAAAGAGACATAGAGGAGCTCTCTGAGCATGTAGCCCAGGCCAGTATGACCCTAACCTTGAGTAGCATCTTACCCTCACCAAGAAAGATGCCACAATATGAAGACAAGATGATCAATTTCAACAATTGGCTTAAGTATTGGTGTCACTCAAAGGGGATCCAATGCCTGTCTGCCTGGGATGACATGCTCGACAAGCCACAATGCTTCGCTAGGGATGGCTTGCACCTGTCACCCCTGGGCTTTCGGATATTGGCAAAGGCTCTTGCCACCCACATAGTGCCTTTTTTAAGCAAGGCTCAAAAGACAAACCCACCTCCATAGATATCACAAGGGATAAGAAACTAAGAGTAATGCTACTTAACGCCAAAAGTCTAAACCTCAAGATGCACACAATCGAAACTCTCCTTAGCATGGAGAACATCAATATCTGTGTAGTAACAGAAACCTGGTTCAAGGCTCCTGAGAGCACCCCAGCACTACCAGGTTATACCTCATACCATGTTTTTTGGCCCCAAAACTTGGACCGAACCACAAAAGGAGGGGAAGTATCAATATTCTTCAAAGATACCCACACTTCCAGGTTGGGGGCACAGCACGAAGCATCAGAGACTATCCATGTGCAACTAACAGTGGGTAAAACTGCCTTCCAGTTTATAGCCTGCTACAGACCACCCTCCCAAACCCAGGAACCCCACTCGGCCTTCCTGAGAACACTGGAAAATATGAAGGTCTCTCCAAACACCATTATATTGGGCGACTTCAACTACCCTAACATAGACTGGGAGCATTACTCTAGCTCCAACACCCTAGCCCGAAGGTTCCTAGAATTTATAAACTCAAATACTATGAAACAACTTGTTGCCACTCCCACAAGAGGGGAAAACATACTGGACCTGATCATCACCAACATGGGGACTCTATGCTCCAGACCAGAAGTGTATCCCTCACTGGTAAGATCAGACCATAAACTAATCTCACTAGATATTCACATCCTGACGCCAGCCCCTGCCCAGAAAACCATAGTGAAAAACTTCTCTAAAGCAAATTTCACACTCCTCAAAACTGAGGTGGAATCCTTCCAAGCCCCCGGGCTTGTGGAAAATATGGCCCAGACCGCAGAATCCTTTATAAACGCATTCTATGAACACCTCCAGGAATGCATGGATCATGCAATCCCAAATAAAACCAAGACCCAATCCTCCAAAATTAGGCGTTCTGTCTGGTGGACCCCAGCCATAAACAAACTATACAATAGAAAGAGGAAGCTACTACATGATAGAGCAAAATCCCAAAAAGGGAAGGCATCTCTGATCTGTATTAGCAAAAAACTACGGGCACTCATAAAATCATCTAAGTCCAGCTTCGAGAGAAAAATTGCACAGGACACTAAGGATAATCACAAGGCTTTCTTTAGTTATGTTAGGAACCTGGGTGGGAATTCCCAGATATGCTCAGAATTAGAATTAGTTCAAAATGGCAAAACATACACTGAACCCACAGACATTGCCAACATCCTAGCTGACAGGTTCAGTGCAAACTTCTCCCCCCCTTCCCCACCAAAAGGGCAAATATCTATCCCAGCAGAGTGCTGCCCCCTGACATCTCAGATGTTCAGGTAAGAGCCACCCTCTCCAAAGCAAAAAACACAGCATCAATGGGACCAGACCGTGTCCCGGGCTGCATCCTACATGAACTCCAAGAAGAACTAAACCCAAACATAAAACTACTGTTCAATCTCAGCCTTACTACAGGATATGTACCCAAAGAGTGGCGTACAGCAACAGTGGTCCCTCTCCACAAAGGTGGTGCCTCAACAGATCCTGGAAACTATCGCCCCATAAGCCTGACTAGCTTGGTCTGCAAAGATATGGAAAGGATCATCATGGACCTCATAAATAAAGATATTGGGGACCTACAGACACTGGATCCTACCCAGTTCGGCTTTGTTAAGGGCAAATCCTGCCTCTTAAACCTGGTTGATTTCTTTGAAACAGTCACAAAGGCCATTGATGAGGGGAAGGTGGTCCACACAGCCTACCTTGCAAAAGCCTTCGATACAATACCCCACTCGGGCATTATAGATAAGCTCACCAGCTTAAATATAAACCCCTATGTCACTAGATGGGTTGCAAACTGGCTCAAGGACAGAACCCACATGGTTAGAATTGCTGGAGCCATGTCAGACTCCAAACCAGTTACATTATATTTCTTGGAGGTACGGGCTAACGTGGAAGGACTGTGGCTCACCAAGTTCGCAGATGACTGCAAACTGGGTGCCATAATCAATTCTCCGGCCGACACAAGCATCCTACAAAAGGGCCTCATAGAAACAGACAACTGGTGCCAGAGCCATGGCCTCAAGCTAAACGCCAAAAAGTGTATAGTCACCCCTTTGGGAAAAAACAAAGTGCCCACAAATTGCCACATAGGTGGTAATCCATTAAGTACAGAAGAAGTAATTAGGGACCTGGGGACCCAAGGTGATAGCAATCACTCATTTGACAACCACGTGGCCTAAGTGGTTAGAACAAATTTTATATAGCCCACCTAATCATGAAGGGATTGACATCTAGATCAGGGGAGGTCATCGTGCCTCTTTACTCATCCCTCATCAGGCCCATAATTGAGTACAATGCACCTTTTGGGATGTACCTTACCAGACACCTGCAGCAACTGGAAAGACCCCAAATGTACCTCACCAAGAGGATCAAAGGGCTCAAACAGATGCCATATGCTGCCCAGTTAAAGAAACTCCAGCTCTACTCAGTGGCATACCGCCTGCTCAGAGGCGATCTGTGCCTGATGTATAAAGCCATGTCCAACCCGGAATTAATGGACATGCTGAACCTCAGAAAATCGAAATCCCATCGAGCTACGCGCTCGAGAGACTTGAACCTCAGCACTGAAATAAATAGGACATGCTGGGGGGACAGATTCATAACCCAGAGGCTCCCTTCACTCTGGAATAAAATCCCAGTCCAGGTTAGGCAGAGTCCCTCATTGACTCTCTTCAAGAGGAATCTTGATGAGTGGATGGGAGACAGTAGGTTTGCCCCGGGTATCACTTCTGTGTCACTGTTAGACAGAGGCACAGTATACTAACCTCGAAAAAGGGCATAGCAAAATTCATTTAAAATGGGTGGCGAAAGCCAAACGCACTCTGGCTAGGCTTATAAATGCCCTAGGGCAGATAGCCTAGTATGAACCTATAAACCTCTGAACAATACAGCCCAAAATGCAGAATCCTTTACAAAAAGCATTCTATGGACACCTACATGAATGCATGGAGCATGCTATCCCAAATAAAATGAAGACTCACTCCTCCAAAGGCAGGAGACCTGTCTGGTGGACCCCGGCCATAAATAAGCTATACAACAGAAGGAGAAAGCTACTACATGACAGAGCAAAATCCCAAAAAGGGAAAGCGTCACTGATCAGTACTAGCAAGAAACTACGATCCCTTATAAAATCTTCTAAGGCCAGCTTTGAAAGAAAAATTGCACAAGACACTAAAGATAATCACAACGCCTTCTTTAGTTATGTCAGAAACCTGAGAGGCAACTCCCAGATATGCTCTGAGTTAGTGCAAAATGACAAAAAATTTACTGAACCCACAAACATTGCCAACATCCTGGCAGAAAGGTTCATTGCAAAATTCTCCCCCCTTCCCCCTCAAAAGAGCAAATGTCTACCCAACTGAGTGTAACCTTCCTGAGATCACAGATGCACAGGTGAGAGCTGCCCTTTCCAAAGCTAAAAACACAGCATCAATGGGTCCAGACGGTGTCCCAGGCTGCATCTTACACGAGCTCCAAGAAGAACTAAACCCTCATATAAAGTCACTTTTCAATCTCAGCCTTACTACAGGGCATATTCCCAAGGAATGGCGTACAGCAACAGTGGTCCCACTCCACAAAGGTGGTGCCACAACAGACCCCAGAAACTATCACCCTATAAGCCTGACTAGCCTGGTCTGCAAAGCTATGGAACGTATCATCATGGAAATCATAAACAAAGATATTGGGAACCTCCAGACACTGGATCCTACCCAATTCGGCTTTGTTAAAGGCAGATCTTACCTCTTGAACCTGGTCAACTTCTTTGAAGCAGTTACCAAAGCCAGAGATGAATGGAAGGTAGTCCACACAGCCTACCTGGACCTCGCAAAGGCCTTTGACACAATACCCCACTCGGGCATCATAAATAAGCTCACCAGCTTAAATATCAACCCCTGTGTCACAAGATGGTTTGCAATCTGGCTCAGGGATAGAACCCACATGGTCAGAATAGCAGGTGCCATGTCAGACTCTAAACCAGTTACAAGTGGTGTCCCACAAGACTCAGTCCTGGGACCTCTCTTGTTCGGTATATATTTCTCTAAGGTACAGGCTAACACGGGTGGACTATGGCTGACCAAGTTCGCAGATGACTACAAACTGGGTGCTGTAATCGACTCTCCGACTGACACAAGCATCCTCCAAAAGGGTCTCAAAGAGACGGATAACTGGTACCAGAGCCTTGGCCTAAAGCTAAATGCCAAAAAGTGCATAGTCATCCCCTTTGGAAAAAACAAAGTGACCACAAATTACCACATAGGTGGTAAACCATTAAGTACGGAAGAGGTAATTAGGGACTTGGGGCCCCAAGTAGATAGCAATCTCTCCTTTGACAATCACATTGCCAAAGTGGTTAGAAAGACCTTCTGTATAGCCCACCTTATCATGAAAGGGTTCACATCTAGATCAAGAGAGGTCATTGTGCCCCTCTACGCATCACTTATCAAGCCCATAATTGAGTACAATGCCCCGTCTGGGATGTACCTTACCCGACACCTTCAGCAACTGGAAAGACACCAAAAGTATCTCACCAAGAGGATCAAGGGGCTCAAACAGATGCCCTCTGCAGTTTGGCTAAAGAAACTCCAGCTCTACTCAGTTGCGTACTGCCTACTCAAAGGCGATCTGTGTCTGACGTATAAAGCCATGTCCAACCCAGAATTAATGGACATGCTTCACCTCAGGAAATCTAAATCCCTTAGAGCTACACGCTCCAGGGACCTGAACCTCAGAACAGAAATAAATAGGACATGCTGGAGGGACAGATTCATATCCCAGAGGCTCCCCTCACTCTGGAACAAAATCCCAATCCATGTCAGGCAGAGCCCCTCACTAACCCTCTTCAAGAGAAATCTTGACGAATGGATGGGAGATTGTAAGTTTACCCCTGGGATCTCTTCTGTGTCGCTGCTTGACAGAGCTACAGTAAAAAAACCTTAAAAGGGCTACCTTCTGTGACCTACTATACAGAGGCACAGTCAACTAATCCAAAAGGGTGGCGAAAGCCAAATATACTCCGGCTAGACTTATAAATGCCCTAGGGCAGATAGCCTAGTATCAACCTATGAACCTATGAACCTATGAACATACCCTACTGCTCATGTCCTCACACATAGGGGCAGTGGCCAACACAAAGCATCAGTGGCAGATGTACAAAGGTCAGCGATGGTCTGTTAACATGTGGTGTATGTTGCACACACCATGGCAGTGCAGTGTAATGGTGCAAAGTGTATGCATTGTGTTGCAGGTATGGGGCATAGGCTACTAACACAAATGGTGCAATACAGGTATGTATGCTAACTACCACTATAATTATGTAAGGTGCATGCCGTCTGCTATAAGACATGCATGCTGTTGTGTTCCACTCAGGGATGTATGATAACTACCACTATAATTGCCTAAGCTGAAAATATAATTGTCTAAGCTGAATGCCATCTGCCATATCACCTGCATGTAGAGTGTGTGTCTGTGTGTGTCTGTTTGTGTGTCAGTGTGTGTCTGTGTGTGTGTGTCAGTGTGTGTCTGTGTGTGTGTGTGTGTCTCTGTCTGTCGGTCTGTGTGTGTCTCTGTCTGCCTGTCTCTGTGTGTCTCTGTGTATCTGTGTGTGTGTGTCTGTCTGTGTGTCTGTCTGTCTGTGTCTCTGTGTGTCTGTGTCTGTGTGTGTCTGTGTGTGTGTCTGTCTGTGTGTGTCTTATTCTGTCTGTCTGTGTGTCTGTGTGTGTCTGTGTGTGTGTGTGTGTGTGTGTGTGTGTGTGTGTGTGTGTGTCTGCCTGTGTCTGTGTGTGTCTCTGTGCCTGTGTGTGTCTCTGTGTGTGTCTGTGTGTGTGTGCCTGTCTTTGTGTGTCTGTGTGTGTCTGTGTCTGTCTGTCTGTTTGTGTCTGTGTCTGTCTATGTGTGTGTCTGTCTGTGTGTATCTCTGTCTGTCTGTCTGTGTGTGCCTGGTATAACTTGTAATGTACAGTTCTTGTCTTCCCCTCACAGAAGTTGATTTAGGTGCGTTGCCCTCCTGTGGTCCACCTGATTTTAGTGTCCCTACAGACTCTAGCAGTGATGATGATAGTATGATTGAGGTACAGGCAGGGTTGTCAGGGGCTGAATCTGTGTCATTGGTTGCCTTTCCACCTGTCTCCCCATCATCCTTGCACACAGTTCCCCTGCCTGCACATACCCCATCACCACCGGCCATAGAAGAAGGACAGTTGGTGGGTGGTATCATGGAACAGGGAAGTGTGTTGACTAAAGAAGGTGTGCCTGCACACCATGATCCCAGTCAACAGACTGGTGATGTCCCACACAGGCATGTGCCCAGCGCTGCTCGTAGGAAGACCACTGGCCAACATGCCCCTGCAAGACCAATCACATCAGTTGGAGTCACCAGACTCATGTTTCGATCTGTAATGGAGGCGCAGGCACGTGCTGAATGGCACAACAGGGAAGGTCTGAGGCTTCAGAGGGTTGCTGTCCATTCATTAACTGACAACATCCAGGCACTTGCAAATGCTCATCATCATCTTGCAGATGTTTTGGATAGACGATTGGGTGACATGGTGGGAGTCATTGACCATGGCATGTCAATCCTCAAGCGTGGAATGTCTGTGCTGGAACATCTGGAGAGAGTGAGGCATCAGGCACGTGGACGTAGGTCAGCTACATCACCTGTTGAAGGTCTACGTGAACATGCTTCTGCACATGCCCGCTCCCATAGTGGCGGTAGCAGCAGCAGTGCAGCTGGTACTGTGCAGTCCACACCAGGACACAGCAGGCCACGTGCATATGGTCCTGGATGGTCCCAACAGGGACACGATTCCAGTGGACTTGTGTCATCAGATGGTACCCAATCTGGACTCTGACTGGTAGTGCCCGTGCAACCCCTGACAGGCGCAGGTGAAACCTGCCTTGTACAGTCTGCAGCTGTCAATATTACCTCTGTGTAGTCCAGCCACATGAGAGACTTGTGTGCATGCATACACACACACACTGGAAATAAATGTAGGGCACCCCAACACACACACGCATAACATCCACATACGCCTAGTGATATCACAGGCCCTAACACATATGCATGATGTCATCCAAATGCACAGCCTAGGCCTCTGGCAAACATTATCACCCTGTGCATATGATGATGCCTGTGCCGCATCCCTGTCCTCCACACCATCGGTGCAGGGACATGTTCATATGGTCTGATGCACAGGGTGAACATACTAGGTAGACAATTGTAGATTAATATTGTTGAGTAGTGTTGACAATCAGCAGGCATACCATGTATTGCAGTTTTAGAATGCATTTTGTACGTTTGACAGTATGTATCATGTGTAACAACACTAACAGCATGTTGATCTTGATGTTCTGCCTTTCTCTTTCAGGTGTAGTTGCATGTGCCGGGGGATGTTGGTGTTTGCGAGAGTCCCATATGTACATGTTGACTACCCACAGGTCAGTATGACAATACCTGCATGCACTTTGTAGCTTCCACATCACAGTTATATTTTCCCATGTTTCAATTATGTTTACTGTTCTAATGATCCAAGAGCATGATAGCTGTGTAGTAAGCTACTGTGTTCAGAGCCATCACATCCATAGTGGGTGACATCACAGGTATAGTTACCTGGAGCACAGAGTGGGTAAAAGAGTGGTATTCTGGATGACAAGGGTAAAGACCAATGGAAATAGTGGCTTCTCATTGGGAAGCAGTAATACCCACTGCCATGACAGCATGCAAACACAGACACACCCACACACTCAGGGATTCACAGACACAGTAACACACACTCTGATACACACACACAGTTGCCAGTGTTCAGATGAGAACCCCTGCCTATGTGCATATCATCATTATAGTACTACTCAATTACAAGACACGCCACAGAGATTACACATGTACAGGTAGTTGGAATGGCCTAAGATCGAGGACATCAACAGGGATACTACAGCGCATTATGTGTATGTGGGGAGGGGAGTCCATCAGTAGGCTATGTAACAACAGGTCTCACCCCAGGATGTACATGTTAACAGGCAGTTAGTATGCCCATCTATGATTGATGATATGAACTGGGATGCTAGATTGCTTTGAGTGGATGGGGGGAGGGGGCATTAACATTTCACTATGGTAAAATACAGCCTCATTAGAGGAACTGGACAGCCATACACACACACACACACACACACACACACACACACACACACACACACACACACACACACACACACACACACACACACACACACACACACACACACATATACACACACACACACACACACACACACACACACACACATACACATATACACACACACACACACACACACACACACACACACACACTGGTCACAAATATATACACCTATGTCACACACATACAGACACTTTACATGGGTGAGGTTTAACCACCTGCCTATGCCTTTCTTTCTACACTTCACTATGTACTGGTGTCAGCAACAGTGTTCAGGAGAGTGATAACATGTGGGATGTATTCCCAACAATACATGACATATATGGACACATACCCACACGTACCAGTACTGTGAATCAAATACCTACCTGTCTCATGATAGGTACTACAGAAGTACAGCACTATCGCATCTGGTACAATGCTTACTGACTCTTTCCTTTGACAACTGTGCTGATATATGCACAATATATGCACAGGGGAGGTATTACTGTTACAGGTGTCATGAGGTTTGCCTCAGTGTCACCCTTACAGTATTCTACATTGTCTGTCTTCCACTTCAATTAACAAAACCTGACCTTAGCAGGTACACAGGTTATTGTAGGACTGGTTGTAACACATCAGGTAGCTGTCCTCAGTAATCATTCATCTGCAAAGAAACCCTACCACTTAGTAGCCAAGTACAAACATCTGTCCATACCTCATGTACGGCTTACTGTACTTAGAGCATATCACCATATACAGTTGGCAATGTTTAGGTTGTATTGCATGAGAATGATGTACTAAGACAACAGTCACCTTCAGACATCAGACACTTCACACACATGGAATCTACACAAACAGCAATACATGTACACATATGCGGTCTACATCAGTACGTGCACTAGCAGGTCAAGAGGATACATTCCACACCTTCCCCACGCCATGTGTGAAACATAGCTGACCATTACACCACAATGGATGTTGTATTCATGTACTGGTAGAACACCACCAGTTTCACAGAGTAGCCAAGAGTACATATATTACAACAGCACATATCAGCGAGACACACACAGCATTATTCCATGTCATGTTCCTACAAACTGTTACTTGACAGTGCCATGGTAAAGCCAGGGCACTGTAATGGTCATCAGTGAGCACATCATATTTGCCCCACACACCTCATGTGTACTGGAAGAGTGCCAGCAATGTGATCTGTTAGAGCTAGGCAGTAGACTCATTCAAGCATGTGCGAGGTCTGAGGCTTGTAAACATCTCACCCCAGCATGTACTGGCTATTGTGGTACTAAGGCTAATGTCCAGACAGCATACAGCATGCATGGCTTGCAATTGTTGATATGGGGTATATGTAGGAGCTGTGGCCACACATGGCTGTACATGTCATGAACATATCACCTGTGATTACTCAGGAACATACAGAGCAGAGCTGGTTTTCCCTGAGTCTGTCAATACAGGCCTTGTGTAGGTCTTATGGTCCTGTTATTTGGGTATGTTTGTAGGCATTGCATTAGGTGGACATGTCTAAAGACATACATGCCACATGGGGTGTTGTATGATAAGATAGGTGTCATGGGTGACCAGTAGAGAGGGGATATTACCTCTGTCAACATAGATATTGAACCTTATGTACTGTTAGCATGCTATCTGCTATGTGCATGTGTGTAAGTACTGTAGCCACCTGTATGTAGAAAGGTAAACGAAAGCTATGGTAATGTAATTTATGTTGTATAAGTGTGGGATGTACATATCCAGGGCAGGTACGGTTAGGTCATATCCAACCATGAGGGTGTTGTTTACTGGTGTACAGCAACAGTCAGCCATGTTAATGCTGACAACATCCAAGGGACCCTAGTATGTGTACAACTGAGCTGGTTACAAACAGTGGTATTATTTTAATGCATAATACGTTATGCAGCTGTGTCTGCACATGGGTTCTTTGCACAGTTGATGTAGGCCTAGGTACAGTCCACCAATCGAAGGTTATCTGGTGATCTACCATACTATGCCATACCACATATGGATGAGTGTTAGTAGTCTGGGAACAAAGTGGTGAATGTATATGAGGATACAACCTAGAATGAAGCATTTGCCACTGTCACCTGTACCTGACTCATCTGTGATGCATTATGTCAGAGTAGTGGTCTTTACATGTGAGCAGCCTTTATGAATATGTGTACACCACCACCTGGAATAGTCCATACCGCTGTTATGGCCCACATGTCTGGATCTGAGTTATATGGTGGTAGTGCAATTGTGCACTACAGAACCTTCAGCCAGGTGTTCCTCACTGCACAGATGTCAGTATTCCCCATTGTAGGTTCTACATTGAGCAAATGGATTACTAAAGCCACACATCTAGCACAGGGTAGCATAAGCATCCAATGCAATTGTCATGTAGGTTGTTAATTCTGTGTGTAGGACATTTGCCTTGGAATGCGGCTATGTGGGTAAATGTGACCTAGGTATTATCCACACACACACATGTAACATGAATGCAAGTGCTCTGTTTTGAAGGCTCGTTGTTTGGTCATGACAGCCCGGAATGTTAGACACTGGACAACCTCATAATAACAGCAGGACATTGGCTCAGTGTTTTGGTTTAGCAGTTGCCACCTGTACCATGACATCACTGAGCATGGCATTAATGTGCTTGGTAGCAAATGCCCCATGTAAGGTGACAGACAGTGGCAGAACTTGTGTATATGGCCAATGTGAGATATACTTAAGGTAGCAGTCCTGATAATAATGACAACTACTAACACAGCCAGGAAAGGTCATCTTGACACCTGCAACTCAGTACCATTACACAAGGTGGCTCACAAATTGTGCTTGCACATGTCACTGTTCCATGTATAATGCCACTGTCCACAACCTACTATTAATGTATGCCTTTCAGGGAAGCAAGGTGTGTGACACATGCTGTAGGTAGCATCTGCCTGTGAGACCCAGGTAACCTATTGTCTGTCACGTCCACACATGCATGAATGTGTATACATAACATATATATGTTAGTACTTCATGTACATGTATGCATGTGTATCACACAGCACAGACACAGAAATATCATTTACAGCCCACCTACAGGTATCAGGTAGTAAACCAGTATGATGTGCATATATACTGACAGGTAAGATGTACCTAGCTGTAAACCTGTGTGTTTACAGTAGGGGTCCATTACAACGTGTTCTGTACATTTAAGTGTTTGAGCATGCACACTGTAGCCTTCAGTGGTTAGAATTGGAGTGCATCCCAAACAACCCTGTGCTAAGTGTGTGAGCATACCCACTGCCACCTTGTGTAATTTGAGTCAGTGCATCCAACAAGCCCTTTGTTACTAAGTGTATGAAAATGCCTAGTATAACCTTGTGTAGTTGTAGTAGTAGTGCATATCCCAAATGGCCCTGTGCTACTAAGTGTATAAGCATGCCCACTGTAACCCTGTATAGTGATATTAGTTGTCCATTCCGCAGATGGTCATACTCCAGTTCAGGTTCCTGTTGTGCTACAACTATATCTCTAAGGCCTACCTGCGGATGATGTGTCATGTTTGTGCATGCAAGTTGTAATGGACACCTACTTTAAACACACAGGTCTACAGCTATGTAATTCATAACTGTCAGTCTCCCTGTTATTGTCCTCAATTGTAGAAGGGCAGTCTGACTGCCTTGGAATGTGTAATCTCTGAGGTGCATCTCTTAACTGCGTAGTACTGTAATAGTGATCTTTAGATAGGCAGGAGTTCTGATTCCACCACTGGCAACTGTGTGTGTGTGTGTGTGTGTGTGTGACAGCAAATGCCTGAGTGTGTGTGTCAGTAAATGGCTGAGTG